>NC_084623.1:31398876-31476376 GCF_033978795.1 Nerophis ophidion | reverse complement strand
TGTCATTGCAATGAATGACAGACGGGGTGCCACTGACTCCCAACGCGCATCGCGTAGTTTATTTTTTAAATATTGATCATTTTTAACGAGGAACTTAACATACATTTTTATCTACGGGCTGCCAAATAGTTTTTATTTTTAAATAATCAATATTTTGAATTGATGTATTTGATGTGCGTAAAGTATTTAAAAATGTTTTATTTCTTTTCCATTGAAGGTTGCTTAGCACATTGTACGCTTTTGAATTAAATACTGTATTCTTAAATAACAAAAATTTTGTTTTTTTTATATAATATCCTTTATGACATTGTCATTAAAATAAAGATTACAAAAAAAAAACTATGATAAAAGTTAATGAACATAATTGCCGTAATAACGAGTTGGCGGTAAGTGACGTAGTCTTTGTGCATGCGTGGACTGATCGGATCTTCCGGTACCAGTCGGGTAGTGAGATGCACTATAAGTGTCAGTGCAGAAGTTGAAATTTAGACACTGTCTGTGTTAAAATGTGTCTAGATTTGAAAATGTATTGGGGTGTAACAAAAAGTAAAATAAACTATCTTAAGACAGAAAATAACTGTTGTGATCGTTTTAACCAAATAAACAATTTAACTTGCAGTCTGCACACGTGCATCTGCTTCTACTATCATTGTTTTTTATGTAGCGTTAGAAAAGAGGCTCCAATAACAGGATTTATTCTATCAGTGCAGGAAAAACCTTTGCCCTGCTTATTACTGTCCTACCTCTCCTGGCCTTGAGACTTTAGAACACAACAATGACTCATTTCCTGTGTTTCACTAACTCGTGTTTACATGGACACAGATGACAGCACCGACGAAGATGACAAGATTTTACACGCACTACCACTCTCCGCCCCAACTATAAATAGTATCCTTTGTCTATAAAATTGTAGTAAGTATACATCTGCATAACACTGTATCCTTATTAACATTAAAGACAACATCAAACAAAGAATAACTTAGTTTTTTAACGTGTTTCAATTTGCCTACATTTCTTCCAGAACTGTAATCTTTATTTAAACGATAAACCTTTTTTGACAGACTTGAACCATTTGGTCCTGAAAAATAAAATAAAATAAACAAGCTGCGTTGAGCGGACCCTCGCCCCGTTACACCATGGGGTTCACATCCTTTCCGATGTCCTGACCCACCATCAAAACTTTCAGGAAGATTTTTATTAAATTGGTTGTACTTGTACTTTGACACTATTTCCACATTCACCCATTCACACACACATTCACACACTGATGGCAGTAGCTGCCATGCAAGGCGTTAACCAGGGCCCATCAGGAGCAAGGGTGAAGTGTCTTGCTCAAGAACACAACGGACGTGACTACGGTGGTAGAAGGTGGGGATTGAAGCTGGAACCCTCAGGTTGCTGGCACAGCCACTCGCCCAACTGTGCCACGCCGTCAAAGCATGTGGAAGGTTATGACCGTTATAATTTTCCACCACAAAGGGACAAAAATGGCGCCGCAGTATTCATGCAATTGCGTTCCACCCAATATGCCAACCAACCATCAAAAATTCCAGGAAGATCGGAGCATGTTAGGGATGCACCGAATAGTCGGTAACCGAATATATTCGGCCGAATATGACAAAAAAAGCTACATTCGGCCTTCGGTGGAATGAGTTAAAAGCAAGGCCAAATAGTGGCGTGTGACGCAATGACGCAATTTTTTGACGCGGTGACGCATTCGACCCACGTGCAGTGACGCGGTGACGTTGTAACCCGGCGCCTTCGTAAAAATGTCAGCAGTGTGGAGATATTTTAAAGTGTCGGAAAGTGACAAAAGAATTGCAGTTTGCAACGAATGTTCAGCCAAACTGTCTCGAGGAGGTGCCTCAGCAAAGACCTTCAGCACTACTGCTTTAATCTATCATTTAAAAGCCAAACACCCAGAAAAGCATGCCGAGTACGAGAGAGAGACGGCTGCGGCTGCAGCTGCAGCAGCTGAAAGGAGAGCTGGTCACAGCACGACCACGCCCACCCCGTCCGTGGCCGACGTCTTTGAGAGGACGAAAAAGTTTGCGACTGACAGTGTCAAAGTAAACGGAATTACAAAGAAGGTAATGGAGTTTGGGGCTTTGGATGATCAACGGTTTAGTGTTGTGGAGGACATTGGCTTTCGGAGACTCATGGAGCACATTGAGCCCCGTTACACGATACCGAGCAGACGGTATTTCTCTGATGTGTGCTTACTGGCGATGTATGACAGTGTTGCAGCCCGCGTCCACGAGCTCATAGTTAAAGATAATGATGTTCACTTCAGCTTCACGACAGACATGGAGCGCGGATGTCAGCCCCACCAGCATGCTGAGTTTAACTGCACATGGGCCAGATTTCTTAACCTTTTTTGGGGGGCTTGACATACAGGCACAGTTGTTGATGTTTTTGTCTGACATCTAAGACAAATTAAAATTGTTTTATACATAGTTAGTTTCCTTCTTTTTATTCTGAAGCTGAAGTACTGTTATTGACAAATCTGTTCCAGCCTGGGATATGTTGTGTCCCTGTATAAGTGTATGAGGTTACAAGCACACACTTATTGAGATTTAGTGGGGCCTCTGTTTACATTATCAGCCTGTTGTGTAGGCTACCTGTATAAGTGTATGAGGTTACAAGCACACAATTATTGAGATTTAGTGGGGCCTCTGTTTACATTATCAGCCTGTTGTGTAGGCTACCTGTATAAGTGTAAGAGGTTACAAGCACACACTTAATTGAGATTTACTTGAGCCTTCTGTTTACATCATTAGCTTGTTGTGTAGGCTACCTGTATAAGTGTATGACGTTACAAGAACACACTTAATTGAGATTTACTTGACCCTTCTGTTTACATTATTACCCTATCTACTGTGGCTAAGCAGACTTTTGCCAAAAGGACAATAATTCCTTTGTTGTGGGTTTATCCACTTTAATGCACTTTACTTTTTTTTGGAATGCATGTTTTGTTTGAAGGCCTAATATAAATGAAAAACGTTGTGCTTTTTTTGAAAAGCAAAGGCTACTGGAATATTAAAAAAATGTCAATATTCAATAAAAAATAATTTATTTGAAAAACATGTCTAAAAATGTATTGTAGGCTATTTATGCGATATAAAGAAAATTGTGAAAAACTGCATTCATTATTCGGTATTCGGCCTTCGGGCCAAGCATTTACATTTTATTCGGCTTCGGCCCCAAATTTTCATTTCGGTGCATCCCTAGAGCATTTGGAAGGAATTTATGACTTTTATCATTTTCCACAACTAGGGGGCGATATTAGTGTCAAAATTAACATCTAGAAATGATCAGACTCTGACGTTAATGCCTCATGTCAGTTAGGAAGAAGATCCGATCACCTAAAGAGCAGTGATGACAGTTTGGTAGGCGATGGTGCAGGGCAGTTTTCGCAGCTCACACACTACGTATAGCTAGGAACAGGTCCTGACCCATCGGCCACGTCAAGGTGTCATCATCATCATCATCATCATTGTGTGGATGCTCCAATGCATTCACACCAAAATTCTTAAAAGTATTATTATTCTTCATGTCCAGACTTTGGCGCACTCAACCTTTCCAAATTATTCATTTGAATTAAACCGTTCCAAATTCAAACTGTTCGGACTATTTGGGAATCGCGGGCTTTCAATTATCAAGTTCCAAAAATTCCCAGATTTCCCATTTTACCATTTCCAAAATTGTCAACCTATTCAAACCATTCCACCTTCAACACATTCCCCCATCTTAGAAATTCAAAGTACATATTTTCCAAGTTTAAAAAAATTCCAGGATTTTCCAAAATTCCTGGATTTACAAAGCCCAATTTTCACCCTTTTTTCTGTCGACAATTCCTTCCACATTTTTCAACCCATTTCAACCGTTCCAATGTCAAAACATTCCTTTTAATCAGGACAAAAAATGACTTTGTTTTTTAAACTGGAAAAACTCACAGTTTTCCTTAACACCATTTCTCAATTCAAAATGTTACTACTTCAAAATTTCTCGACCGATTTCAAAAAGTACAACACCAACCATTTCAACTCATTCAGAACAATGACGTTTTTTTTTACTAATTTCAAAAAATTCCCGCTCCTCCTGAAAATTTTTTAAAATTCCCATTGAAATGAATGGGACATTTTTCAAAGTTCCACGATTCCCACATTTTTCATCTGATTTAATTTGTTGCAACTTCGAAATACTCAGTCTGTTCAGGAACTGTGTGCTCTACTTCAACAATTTGAAAACAATTCCCGGATATCCCATAGTTCCAAGATTTTTTTTTCATTTTCCACATTCAAAATGTACGCCGCCTTCCGCCCGATTGTAGCTCAGATAGGCACCAGCGCCCCCCGCCACCCCAAAGGGAATAAGCGGTAGGAAATGAATGGATGGATGGACATTCAAAATGATTTGTCCATTTTTCAAACTAACACAAATTCCACATTCTTCAACCGACTCTAACCATTACACCTTCAACCTATTCAACTCATCCTGTACATTCAAAATACCATTTTTCCACATACAACACATTTCCAGGAATTCCCGTTTTTTGTAACATATAGGTTACAAAAAAGTTTAAGTGAAGTGAAGTGAATTGTATTTATATAGCGCTTTTTCTCTAGTGACTCAAAGCGCTTTACATAGTGAAACCCAATATCTAAGTTCGACTACTTCTTTCACATTTTTCAACTCATTTCAATCGTTCCACCATCAAACCACTCCTCTTAGTCAGGATATAAAACCAAGTTGGTTTAGGAACTAGAAAAAGTTCTGGTTTTCCCGAAATTCCAAGAATTCAGTAATACCATTTCTCAATTAAAAAGTGTTACTACTTCAACATTTCTTGAACGATTTAAACAATTCCAACACCAAACAATTCTGCTCATTAAAGACATACATGTTATCTATCATTTTCAAAAAAATCCTACTTTTCCCGAAATTCCCAACTTTTCAGGAAGTTTCCTTTGAAATGAAAGGGACATTTTTCCAAATTCCACAATCCCCACATTTTTCAACTTATTAAAACTATTCCAACATCAACACATTCCACTCATCCTGGACATTCAAACTGTCAGTTTCCCAAGTTCCAAACAAATTCTGGTTTTCCTGGAAATTCTCAAATTTTTGTAATTCTGTAACCATCCATCCATCCATCCATCATCTTCCGCTTATCCGAGGTCGGGTCGCGGGGGCAGCAGCCTAAGCAGGGAAGCCCAGACTTCCCTCTCTCCAGCCACTTCGTCTAGCTCTTCCCGGGGGATCCCGAGGCGTTCCCAGGCCAGCCGGGAGACATAGTCTTTCCAACGTGTCCTGGGTCTTCCCCGTGGCCTCCTACCAGCTGGACGTGCCCTAAACACATCCCTAGGGAGGCGTTCGGGTGGCATCCTGACCAGATGCCCGAACCACCTCATCTGGCTCCTCTCGATGTGGAGGAGCAGCGGCTTTACGTTGAGCTCCTCCCGGATGGCAGAGCTTCTCACCCTATCTCTAAGGGAGAGCCCCGCCACCCGGCGGAGGAAACTCATTTCGGCCGCTTGTACCCGTGATCTTATCCTTTCGGTCATGACCCAAAGCTCATGACCATAGGTGAGGATGGGAACGTAGATCGACCGGTAAATTGAGAGCTTTGCCTTCCGGCTCAGCTCCTTCTTCACCACAACGGATCGATACAACGTCCGCATTACTGAAGACGCCGCACCGATCCGCCTGTCGATCTCACGATCCACTCTTCCCCCACTCGTGAACAAGACTCCTAGGTACTTGAACTCCTCCACTTGGAGCAGGGTCTCCTCCCCAACCCGGAGATGGCACTCCACCCTTTTCCGGGCGAGAACCATGGACTCGGACTTGGAGGTGCTGATTCTCATTCCGGTCGCTTCACACTCGGCTGCGAACCGATCCAGTGAGAGCTGAAGATCCCGGCCAGATGAAGCCATCAGGACTACATCATCTGCAAAAAGCAGAGACCTAATCCCGTGGCCACCAAACCGGAACCCCTCAACGCCTTGACTGTGCCTAGAAATTCTGTCCATAAAAGTTATGAACAGAATCGGTGACAAAGGACAGCCTTGGCGGAGTCCAACCTTCACTGGAAACGTGTCCGACTTACTGCCAGCAATGCGGACCAAGCTCTGACACTGATCATACAGGGAGCGGACTGCCACAATAAGACATTCCGATACCCCATACTCTCTGAGCACTCCCCACAGGACTTCCCGAGGGACACGGTCGAATGCCTTCTCCAAGTCCACAAAGCACATGTAGACTGGTTGGGCAAACTCCCATGCACCCTCAAGAACCCTGCCGAGAGTATAGAGCTGGTCCACAGTTCCACGACCAGGACGAAAACCACACTGTTCCTCCTGAATCCGAGGTTCGACTATCCGGCGAAGCCTCCTCTCCAGTACACCTGAATAAACCTTACCGGGAAGGCTGAGGAGTGTGATCCCACGATAGTTGGAACACACCCTCCGGTCCCCCTTCTTAAAGAGAGGGACCACCACCCCGGTCTGCCAATCCAGAGGTACCGCCCCCGATGTCCACGCGATGCTGCAGAGTCTTGTCAACCAAGACAGCCCCACAGCATCCAGAGCCTTAAGGAACTCCGGGCGGATCTCATCCACCCCCGGGGCCTTGCCGCCGAGGAGCTTTTTAACTACCTCAGCGACCTCAGCCCCAGAAATAGGAGAGTCCACCACAGATTCCCCAGGCACCGCTTCCTCAAAGAAAGACGTGTTGGTGGGATTGAGGAGGTCTTCGAAGTATTCCCTCCACCGATCCACAACATCCGCAGTCGAAGTCAGCAGAACACCATCCGCACCATACACGGTGTTGATAGTGCACTGCTTCCCCTTCCTGAGGCGCCGTATGGTGGTCCAGAATCGCTTCGAAGCCGTCCGGAAGTCGTTTTCCATGGCTTCCCCGAACTCTTCCCATGTCCGAGTTTTTGCCTCCGCGACCGCTAAAGCTGCACACCGCTTGGCCCGTCGGTACCCGTCCACTGCCTCCGGAGTCCTATGAGCCAAAAGAACCCGATAGGACTCCTTCTTCAGCTTGACGGCATCCCTCACTGCTGGTGTCCACCAACGGGTTCTGGGATTACCGCCACGACAGGCACCAGCAACCTTGCGGCCACAGCTCCAATCAGCCGCCTCGACAATAGAGGTTCGGAACATGGTCCACTCGGACTCAATGTCCCGCACCTCCCTCGTGACATGTTCAAAGTTCTCCCGGAGGTGTGAATTGAAACTCTCTCTGACAGGAGACTCTGCCAGACGTTCCCAGCAGACCCTCACAATGCGCTTGGGCCTGCCAGGTCTGTCCGGCATCCTCCCCCACCATCGCAGCCAACTCACCACCAGGTGGTGATCGGTAGAAAGCTCCGCCCCTCTCTTCACCCGAGTGTCCAAAACATAAGGCCGCAAATCCGATGACACAACTACAAAGTCGATCATGGAACTGCGGCCTAGGGTGTCCTGGTGCCAAGTGCACATATGGACACCCTTATGTTTGAACATGGTGTTTGTTATCGACAAACTGTGACGAGCACAAAAGTCCAATAACAAAACACCACTCGGGTTTAGATCCGGGCGACCATTCTTCCCAATCACGCCTCTCCAGGTTTCACTGTCGTTGCCAACATGAGCGTTGAAGTCCCCCAGTAGGACAAGGGAATCACCCGGAGGAGCACTTTCCAGTACTCCCTCGAGTGTACCCAAAAAGGGTGGGTATTCTGAACTGCTGTTTGGTGCGTAAGCACAAACAACAGTCAGGACCCGTCCCCCCACCCGAAGGCGAAGGGAAGCTACCCTCTCGTCCACTGGGTTGAACTCAAACGTACAGGCTTTGAGCCGGGGGGCAACCAGAATTGCCACCCCAGCCCGTCGCCTCTCACTGCCGGCAACGCCAGAGTGGAAGAGGGTCCAGTCCCTCTCGAGAGAACTGGTTCCAGAGCCCTTGCTGTGCGTCGAGGTGAGTCCGACTATATCCAGCCGGAACTTCTCTACCTCGCGCACTAGCTCAGGCTCCTTCCCCCCCAGTGAGGTGACGTTCCACGTCCCAAGAGCTAGCTTCTGTAGCCGAGGATCGGACCACCAAGTGCCCTGCCTTCGGCTGCCGCCCAGCTCACAATGCACCCGGCCTCTATGGCCCCTCCTATGAGTGGTGAGCCCATTGGAGGGATGACCCACGTTGCCTCTTCGGGCTGTGCCCGGCCGGGCCCCATGGGGACAGGCCCGACCACCAGGCGCTCGCCATCGTGCCCCAACTCCGGGCCTGGCTCCAGAGCGGGGCCCCGGTGACCCACGTCCGGGCGAGGGAAATCTGGGTTCATTTCGTTGTAATTCCATAGAAGTCTTTGAGCTGCTCGTCTGATCACTCACCTAGGACCTGTTTGTCTTGGGAGACCCTACCAGGGGGCATGAAAACCCCCAGGCAACATAGCTCCTAGGATCATTGGGACACGCAAACTCCTCTACCACGGTAAGGTAGCAGCTCAGAGAGGAGTAATTCTGTAACACATTACTCAATTATAAATTGACACTAATACACATTTTTTCACCGATTCAAACCATTGCAACTGTAGAATGATCGAGGGTGTATTCGTGGTTTGTTATGCAGGTTTATTGTAGGCTGTTTTCATTAACTTCCTCCCAGTGTGGTAACGTCACATACGAACAACAGTCACGTTTTTGGTCTGTTGTAAACATAGCAATGTTGTGACACTCTTAAACATTTAATATTGCCATCTACTGTACATGCATATGTGACATCTCCTCCCTTTTCAAGTTATCTCAAATTACTGCAAAGTGTATCTAAACAGGTAATGAAAGCATAATTGAAATGAGCAATATCTCAATTGTGCTTCCACATCAATATGTAGTCTTTTCCAACCGAAAGTGGGCTATGTATTACATTGAAGGCCTACTGAAATGAGATGTTCTTATTTAAACGGGGATAGCAGGTCCATTCTATGTGTCATACTTGATCATTTTGCGATATTGCCATATTTTTGCTGAAAGGATTTAGTAGAGAACATCGGCGATTAAGTTCGCAACTTTTGGTCGCTAATAAAAAAAACCTTGCCTTTACCGGAAGTAGCAGACGATGTGCGCGTGACGTCATGGGTTGTAAGGCTCCTCACATCCTCACATTGTTTATAATCATAGCCTCCAGCAGGAAGAGCTATTCAGACCGAGAAAGCGACAATTTCCCCATTAATTTGAGCGAGGATGAAGGATTTGTGGATGAGGAAATTTAGAGTGAAGGACTAGAAAAAAAAAAGAAAAGGCGATTGCAGTGCTAGCGATTCAGATGTTATAAGACACATTTACTAGGGATAATTCTGGAAAATCCCTTATCTTTCTATTGTGTTGCTAGTGTTTTAGTGACAATAAATAGTACCTGAAAGTCGGAGGGGTGTGGCCACGGGTGTGTTGACGCCAGAGTCTCTGAGGCATACTTGCCAACCCTCCCGGATTTTCCGGGAGACTCCCGGAGTTCAGCGCCCCTCCCGAAAACCTCCCAGAAGAAATTTTCTCCCGAAAATCAGCTGGAGCTGGAGGCCACGCCCCCTCCAACTCAAACATGCACAGTTCGAAGCTTGAAATGGAGGTTTGCAGGCGGATCTGACGGCATTTAAAGACATTTTTAAAAACGACTGCTAAACCTCTTCCTTTTCGACTGGAGGGCCGCGGAGAATTAAAGTATGAACACTCCGGAGGCAGAAGTTCATTAGGAGGGGCAGACTCACCGGCTCTCAGCCATGTTTCCGTCACACAGAGGAAGTCAAGTCCGCGGGAAGTGAAGAAATCCTTCAGGATAAACGTTTTGTTTGTCAAAGATCTTGCGTTCACAATACCGAACCTGGCGGGGGCCATCATGTCCAAGGGTGCAGTTAATCCAGGTGGGGCCCGACACACAGCCCGCAGGTGATGGGGGAGAGGAGCCACGAGGCGGGAAAGGAAAGCAGGAATCCGGCCAGGTGAAAAAGCTGACTGGGAGGTCGAAAAACCAGCGTGGAAGTAGATCATATCAGTGGGAAAGGGGCAAAGATCCAACAGTGTTTGGCGGTCATACACAAGCAGTGAGCTGACAGAGACGAAAATAGACGCAAACAACACAAAAACTAACAGAGCTGACAGCGAGAGACGACAGGGCAAAGCACACACTGGCGCCATCTTCTGGAAATTCGGAAGTCACGTTAATCAAATAGTGAAAGGTAAGTGTTGTGTTTTTTTAGTAACCCGCAAGCACAGTACAGTTAGTTGAACAACTGTGTTTTTATTACTGTGTATTTGTTAGGTTCCGTCTGAAATTCAACTATTTCTTTTATTCATATATATATATATATATATATATATATATATATATATATATATATATATATATATATATATATATATACACATACATATATATATATATATATATATATATATATATATATATATATATATATATATATATATATAATATATATATATATATATATATATATTAGGGGTGTGGGAAAAAATAGATTCGAATACGAATTGAATTGTTTGTGTTGTGCGATTCAGAATCGATTCTCATTTTTTAAAAATCGATTTATTTTTTTTATTTTTCTTTAATTTATTTATTTATTTTTAATCAATCCAACAAACCACAACACAGCAATACCATAACAATGCAATCCAATTCCAAAACCAAACCTGACCCAGCAACACTCAGAACTCCAATAAACAGAGCAATTGAGAAGACACAAACACGACACAGAACAAACCAAAAGTAATGAAACAAATATGAATATTATCAACAACAGTATCAATATTAATTATAATTTCAGCATAGCAGTGATTAAAAATCCCTCACTGACATTATCATTAGACATTTATAAAAATAATAAAGAACAATAGTGTCACAGTGGCTTACACTTGCATCGCATCTCACAAGCTTGACAACACACTGTGTCCATTGTTTTCACAAAGATAAAATAAGAAATATTTTTGGTTCGTTTAATAGTTAAAACAAATGTACATTATTGCAATCAGTTGATAAAACATTGTCCTTTACAATTATAAAAGCTTTTTTTTATTTTTTTAAATCTACTACTCTGCTGGCATGTCAGCAGACTGGGGTCGATCCTGCTGAAATCGTGTGTATTGAATGAATACAGAATCGTTTTGAATCGAGAATCGAATCGAATCGAAAAAATAAATATATTATCGAATCGTGATCCCAAGAATCGAAATTGAATCGAATCGTGGGACACCCAAACATTCACAGGCCTAATATATATATATATATATATATATATATATATATATATATATATATATATATATATATATATATATATATATATATATATATATATATATATATATATATATAAATAATGCACTCAGTACTTGGTTGGGAATCCTTTTGCATGGATTACTGCATCAATGCGGCGTGGCATGGAGGCAATCGGCCTGTGGCATTGCTGAGGTGTTATGGATGCCCAGGATGCTTCAATGGCAGCCTTCAGCTCATTTGCATTATTGAGTATGGTGTCTTTCAGCTTCATCTTCACAATACCCAACAAATTCTCCATGGGGTTTAGGTCAGGAGAGTTGGCAGGCCAATCGAGGACAGTAATGCCATGGTCAGTACACCAGTTACTGCTGGTTTTGGCACTGTGAGCAGGGGGCAGATCATGCTGGAAAATTAAATCATCATCTCCATAGAGCCTGAACGTCATAGAGAATTTGTGGGTTATTGTGAAGAAGAAGCTGAAAGACACCAGGCCCAATAATGCAAATGAGTTGAAGCCCCCTCTTGAAGCATCCTGGGCATCCATAACACCTCAGCAATGCCACAGGCCGATTGCCTCCATGCCACGCCGCATTGATGCAGTAATCTGTTCACAGTAGCACACTTTGTGTATTATTCTAATGACCCTTTTTTAAAGTTTTATTATTGGGTCTATGTTTGTTTTATAAACATTTCCTCAAATTTCAACACAATATGTTGAATGTAAAAAAAGAAAAGAATGATGTAACATATGCAGACATTTCCTATTCAGCATGTGTCTTCCTTTATAAAGCATAGCAATAAACTTGGATATTTTTCCCTTTATATATTCAATATGCGGTTTCCAACATAGTTTATGATCAATTATTATTCCCAAGGATTTAGTTTCATATACTCTATCAATTTCCACTTGATTTAATTTTAATGTTCCTTCACAATTTGTCCTTGCACCACAAAACACCATACATTAAGTTTTCGTATCATTTAATGGTAACTTATTCATATCAAGCCATTTTCTTAGCTGAATTAACTCAACCTCGATTACCCTCAACACTTCCTTCAAGTCTTCTCCTGAACAATATACATTTGTATCATCTGCAAACATAATACAGTTGAATGTATTAGATACTGAACAAATATCATTTAAGTAAAGTATAAATAACTTAGGGCCCAATACCGAGCCTTGTGGAACCCCACAAGTTACTCTTCTTGGCTGTAATTTAGTCTTATTAATTTCCACATATTGAGATCTGTTACTTAAATAACTACTAAATCACTGTTGTGAAACACCTCTTATGCCATAGTTTTCCAATTTTTGCATAAGAAAGGAATGATCGATTGTGTCAAAAGCTTTACATAAGTCAATAAATACTCCAATTGTGTGTTGCTTTTTTCTTACTGCTGTAGCTGTGTTTTCTACAAAGTCCATCACTGCAGGAGATGTAGATCGATTACTCCTGAAGCCATACTGATGGTCATTCAGTAGCTCATGTTTGTCAATGAACTTATCAAGTCTATTTACAAATAATTTCTCAAGAATTTTTGCAAATTGGGGTAGTAAGGACACAGGTTTATAATTTGAGACCATATGTTCATCACAATTTTTATGAATTGGAATATCTTTTGCGATTTTCATTTTGTCAGGAAAAATTCCAGTTGATATATATTGCATATATAAATAAACGGCTTCAGGACACAATCCATCACTTTTTTAACAAGTGACATATCCACATTGTGACCATCAACAGATTTTAGTTTTTTAAACTTTCTGACCACTTTTAACATATCACTTTCACAAACTCTGCCAAGAAACATTGATTTTTTTTATGTCAGATATGCGCTTTAACTTTTTAATACCGTTCATATTAAAATTAAAATTTTTGGACCACATTTTGGCAACTCGACTTAGACTTTAACGTCAATGACTTGTGACTTCACTTGGACTTGAGCCTTTTGACTTGACAAGACTTGCTACTTTCCCCAAAACCCAACGATTAAAAAGTTATCCAGGAGCGCTCGATCAGTCATGGATTCCATTACTTGGTGCCATCTTAGAATTATGCTAGCTGTTCCCCGTTATCATGCCACTGTTAGCAAGCTAACAGTTTATGGTAGCATTTGAGCCATTTTTGTTCTTTTTAACCTAATAATTATGGATTTTGTTACTTGGCGCCATCTTAAAAGTATGCTAGCCTTTCACCTGATAGCATGCTAATTTTAGGTTGCTAATATTAGCACACAAACATGTTATGCTAGTATTTGAAATCATTTTGTACATTTAAAACCTAATAATCATGGATTCTGTTTCTTGGTGCCATCTTATAGTTGTTTCCCTTTACAAATGAATTGATTAACGTGGACCCAGACTTAAAGAAGTTGAAAAACGTACTCGGGTGTTACCATTTAGTGGTCAATTGTACGGAATATGTACTGTAATGTGCAATCTACTAATAAAAGTTTCAATCATTCAATCAATCAATCCCTGTTACCATTCTAATATAAACATGCTAAACTTTTGTGCTTGCATTTTAGCCAATTTGGTATTTTTTAACCTAATAGCCATGGATTCCGTTACTTGGTGCCATCTTAAAAGAATGCTAGCTGTTTCACTGTTAGCATGCTAATTTTAGCATGTTAATGTTTTATGCTAACATTTTTACCTAGTTTTGTATTTTTTAACCTAACAAACACATATTTTTCGTTACTTGCCCCATCTTAGAAGAATGTTAGCTCTTCACCTGTTAGCATGTTAATGTTAGCAATTTTAAGTTATTTCTAGACTTTTAGCTAATATTGTACAATGTATACCTATAATCGTGGATTTCGTTACTTTTAGCAAAACTGATACATTTAAAGCTATACTATATAGATTGTTATTTTGTAACCTCTTAAAGTATGCTAACTCTTGCAATTATACCAACATTTAGTATTTTAAGTATTTAAACTACATTTCAGTACTGCTTCTGCTCTTCACTTATCAAACTATTTCAACTTGTAATCCATTTCAACTTTCAAACCATTTGTACATTCCACTCGTATTTCTGTTTTGGGGTCAGCTTTTCAACATTCAAACCATTTCAGCAATTAGACAATTCCAACATTGAAACTATTTCTACATTCTTCCTACATTCCATTATCATTTCAGTTCAGCGTCAGCTCTTCAACATTGTAACCATTTCAACATTCAATGTATTCTTACATTCATACTACATTCGGTTAGCACTTCAGTTCAACTTCAGCATTGGAGCATTTCCACATTTATTTTCATTCCCCCATGCAATTCCTTCAGGAATTGCCTCATTTAGTTTCTACCAAATAATATTTAGATCCGAATTAGTGTTGCCGAGTTAAAAAAAGTATTGTGTATTGTGACAAAGTTTGGCGCCATCCCATAGCCACAACTTACGGCATAGGCAAAATTTGTTTGCAATTCATCATCACCTCCATGTGTAGTAACTTTAACAACACATAACCAAAAATAACACTACTTTGGGGGGTTACGTTTATCTTTGCAAAGTTGTGCGAATATTTGACTTTTACATTATCATTCCATTCACTTTCACCGCCATGTTTACAAACGCTTCCCTCTTAGATGACTGCACATCTGGGTACTAAACACTTTATACGTTTCCATCTACCGGCTTTAACAGTGCATTAAGTTGATCGGAGACACGAATCGTTGAACTTTTACCTACCCATCTTATGCAAGTCATTTGGCTTTGCTGTGGGGTTTCGTGAAGTATTCTCCGCTGCTATGCTAACTAAGCTGTCAACACACAGCTGCGCGCGCACATCAATAGCTGGTGGTGTTGGATCAATTCTGACCGTGAAGCACAGTTAGTTCCGCTATGTAGTTCATTATAGCATCCTCAAAAATTGAAACATTTCAAAGAGCGACTGAAGTTCATGCATGTTTTTTCAAACAAATCATATTTAAGACCTTTTATGAGCTTTTAGGAGAATTGTAGACATTTGAAGGCTTCAAATTAAAATGATTGGATTTAAGACTTTTTTTTTAGAGTTTTAAGACCCCGCGGATACCCTGAAAAACAAGGCAAGTTGTTATATTTAACAAGTATATTTAATATATTTGACCACTCTGAAATTAGACAGTTTGAATAATAACATTGTGCATACTTGCCAACCCCTCCCGATTTTCCCTGGAGACTCCCGAATTTCAGCCCCTCCTGAAATTCTCCCGGGGCAACCCGGATTTCCACCCGGATGACAATATTGGGGGCGTAGGCACTGCCTTCGGCGTCCTCTACAACCTGTCGTCACGGCCGCTCAGTCCTTCATTTAGACAGGTTGCCAACATAGTCACATAATATGTGCAACTTTCACACACACATGAGCGAATGCAAGGCATACTTGATCAACAGCCAGACAGGTCACACTGAGTATAAACAACTTTAACACTGTTACAAATATGCGCCACACTGTGAACCCACACCAAAGAAGAATGACAAACACATTTTGGGAGACCAGCCACGCCGTAACACAACAAAAATAACAGAACAAATACCCAGAATCCCTTGCAGCTTTAACTCTAACGGGACGCTAAGATACCCCTCCTATCCCGCATTCGGAGGTCTCAAGGTTGGCAAGTATGAAGTCTGTGTTTAAATATAGGAAAATTAAACACTATTTTGACAAAGTGATTCTTTGGCGTACTACTAGATCGAGCCCATGTACAAACCCCGTTTTCATATGAGTTGGGAAATTGTGTTAGATGTGAGCGGAATACAATGATTTGCAACTCTTTTTCAACCCATATTCAATTGAATGCACTACAAAGACAAGATATTTGATGTTCACACTCATAAACTTTTTTTTTTTGCAAATAATTAACTTAGAATTTCATGGCTGCAACACGTGCCAAAGTAGTTGGGAAAGGGCATGTTCACCACTGTGTTACATCACATTTTCTTTTAACAACACTTAATAAACGTTTGGGAACTGAGGAAACTAATTGTTGAAGCTTTGAAAGTGGAATTCTTTCCCATTCTGGTTTTATGTAGAACTTCAGTTGTTCAACAGTCCGGGTCTTTGCTGTCGTATTTTCGATTCATAATGCGCCACACATTTTCAATGGGACACAGGCGGGCCAGGAAAGTACCCACACTCTTTTTTTACGAAGCCACGCTGTTGCAACATGTGCTGAATGTGGTTTGGCATTGTCTTGCTGAAATAAGCAGGGGCGTCCATGAAAATTACGGCGCTTGGATGGCAGCATATGTTGTTCCAAAACCCGTATGTAGCTTTCAGCATTAATGGTGCCTTCACAGATGTGTAAGTTACCCATGCCTTAGGCACTAAGGCCCCCCATACCATCACAGATGCTGGCTTTTGAACTTTGCGTCGATAACAGTCTGGATGGTTCATTTCCCCTTTGGTCCGGATGACACAATGTCAAATATTTCCAAAAACAATTTGAAATGTGGACTCGTCAGACCACAGAACACTTTTCCACTTTGCATCAGTCCATCTTAGATGACCTCGGGCAGAGAAGCTGGCGGCGTTTCTGGATGTTGTTGATAAATGGCTTTCGCTTTGCATAATAGAGCTTTAACTTGTACTTGCAGATGCAGCGACGAACTGTATTTAGTGACAGTGGTTTTCTGAAGTGTTCCTGAGCCCATGTGGTGATATCCTTTAGAGATTGATGTCGGTTTTTTGATACAGTGCCGTTTGAGGGATCGAAGGTCACGGTCATGTTGGTTTCCAGCCATGCAGCTTATGTGGAGTGATTGCTCTAGATTTTATGAACATTTTGATATTATGGACCGTAGATGTTGAAATCCCTAAATTTCTTGCAATTGCACTTTGAGAAACGTTGTTCTTAAACTGTTTGACTATTTGCTCACGCAGTTGTGGACAAAGGGGTGTACCTCGCCCCATCCTTTCTTGTGAAAGGCTGAGCATTTTTTGGGAAGCTGTTTTTATACCCAATCATGGCACCCACCTGTTCCCAATTAGCCTGCATACCTGTGGGATGTTTCAAATAAGTGTTTGATGAGCATTCCTCAACTTTATCAGTATTTATTGCCACCTTTCCCATCTCTTTGTCACATGTTGCTGGCATCAAATTCTAAAGTTAATGATTATTTGCACAAAAAAATGTTTCAGTTTCAACATCAAATATGTTGTTTTTGTAGCATATTCAACAGAATATGGGTTGATAATTAAATGCAAATCATTGTATTCTATTTATATTTAAATCCAACACAATTTCCCAATTCATATGGAAACGGGGTTTATACTACTACCATAGTTTGGGAATAACTGATGTAATGTTGGCACATAGAAATGAAAATGCATGCAATAAGACAAGTGTCAATTAGATTTATTGTAAAAAAGCCTTTATTGAGACAGAAAAATGTATCATAAAACGACAGGAAATTACATTCAAACTTGATAACCAGTGATTCATACTGCATTGAACTGAGACGTCTCGCTCCAAAGTACTCAAAAATGTTAGATGTTGCTGAAAACTTATTGCCCTGAAGAATATTAGAGCTCTACAAAAACACAAACCTCTATCCTTTTCACATTCTCTTGTGTACACCAGCGCACAATAGCAAAATGCAGCATCTTAAACATTATTGTGGATCGTGTGAACGGGGAAGTGGGAGCACTTTGAGCAGAGTAGGAAATGTGGTTACTCTTTGGCTTCCAGGTCTTTTATTTTGTTGTCCAAAAAAAACTAAATGATTGCATTTAGTATCACAAAAATGTCCGGTTTGAGCTTTAACAATATTAAGTATATTACTTCCTTATATAATTTCATATTTATAAAGAAAAAACAAACATTTAAAAGTTCACATTGAGTGAAAAAGCTTGATTATAGTTATGTTACATACCTCATTGCCTATAAAAGTTGTATACAATTGAGCGCTTGCGCATGTTAACTGCTTTGCTCTCGTGAGGTCATCAAACACTGGTGCCAATACATCATAATAACAATAAAGGTGCCGCAAAAGGCAACGACGACAAAAAAAATACATGCAAAAACATTAAAGCAACAGTCAGTCAAAAGAATTCACATTATGGCTAGATGACAGATCAAACAAAAGACATGGAGATGATCTGGCTGACTTTTTTTGTTCCTTGCAGGAACATTTTGGGGGGCATTAGTGTTTATGTTGGGCCACAGTTGACACATGAAGAAATGAAAACGATTTGTTTTCCTCGCACAGTCTCTGCACACAGTCGTATTAAAGCAGCAAGTTGTATGCATCCACATTACTCTAAGGGCAATTCTTGTAGCCAATACCTTCAAAGAATGTATGCTACTATCATGACTCATGTAACACACCACAACAGAAAGCAACAGAGGTTGATTCACAGTGGAAGAGCCATGAACACAGGCCACATTTCCAAAGTGGCTTGGGTTTACTGATATGATCTAACCAAATTCACAGTACCAGCCACAAATTTGAATACACTTTCTCATTCCACAGGATGCAGAAGTGTTTCAAAACTTGACTGATCCTATACAATACATTTGTACAACCAAACTGCTGATGGATCTGCCACATGTTCTGCAATGCCATGTGCTAATCAACATTAAAAGGAAAAAGTGACAGTGCCGTGGTGGCCTGAATACCGCTTTAAAATATCTACGGGGACATTTCCAAACATAAAGCTAGAATAAAACTTGCTCACATCATCTCACCGACAAGGGAAATAAACAAAAAAACAGATTACCAAAAAGGCTCTTTGTACTTAAGTGCAACAGCCATTTCAAGTCCGAGGAAAATATTAAGACTGTTCAAGTGTGTGTACTGTATGAATTATAGTCTCAGAAAAAGCTTAAAGATATGAATACTTGAAAGGTGATTGATAAAGACATTTTTAAGATAAGAGGAGAAAGGAAAAAAGAAAGTTGACCATGGGGAATTAATTGCCCAACCCCAGCACACCATCCTTTTTACAATTACAAAAATAAATATATACAAAATAACATCTGTGACTGTGTGCTAGGCATTTGAGCATGTTTAAAATCAAAATATTATTTATGGGCTTCATACATCTTACAAAAAGAGGTAATTAAAAAAACAATACACTGACAAAGTGATGTATGTTTCTGTGATGCAGGGGGCGCAGCAATTGCTAAAAAACAATTAGATGATTTTGTAAGACAAATAGTCACGAAGCGGTGTGGGAATGGCCAAAGACTCCACCTGCTGCGTGGTAATCACCCGCCGGAGCGCCATCCTGCACAAGTGCTGCAGGGTGGCAGTGCTACGAGGACACTCCCATAAGTGCACACTGCCGTCCCGAGTCCTGCAAAGTTCATGAAATGGTTTTGAGAACGCAAAAGATGTAATCTACCATTAGCAAAGAATGTGTCTGTCGAAAGGGAAAGTGGAAATGTGGCCCACACGTCTTACCCAGCAGCAAGGACACTTCCTTCGGGAGAAAAGGCACAGCAAAGGCCGTTCGACAAAGAGGCGATAGCCTGTGGAGCTCTTTCTTCAATACTCCAGAAACGGACAAGTCTAAGTAGAGAGGGAGGAAACACAATCATCACAATAATCAGAGAGCGATTAAGTGGTGGTTGGAGTGTGCCAGGATGTATGGAAGTAGGTGGTGAAAGAACAGTAACCAGATACAAGTAAAGGGTAGGCATATGAAGTATTACACAGTTGGACTCTCACAGTGTATTATAACAGGACAAAAATGACTCGCCAACGCGTGGGATTCTTTGTTAGGGCACTCCATAAGCGGAACAACATCTTGTGAACAAGAACCCAAGAACCCAAGGTACCTTACCCCCTTACACTAGGGGAAACATCTCCTCCCCAACCTGGAGATGGCACTCTAAATTCAAGCTCTATTCTACAACTTAAACTACACAAAAAATGAGTAAAACATGTGTTACTGTCTGCTGGTGAGGGAGAGGAATGCCCATTGTTTATTGAATCTGTTTAAGACTCTGGTCAGAAACCAGGTATCTCGCAGGCCGTTGGACTTTGTTAGGCATGCCGTTGGCGATAAGTAAGGACTGTGTTTTTAGGCGAAAACCTAATCCCACAAAAAAGAGATACCACTGTTTCAAATTGTGGTCTTTAAAACTCGTTGAAGATGTACGTTGTATGATCACTCCACTCTGGGGAAAAAGAACGCTTTAAATTAATGTTTAACGGCCCTAATTAATGCCCTTAATGAGTGATTTGAAAACCATCAAATCAAGCAGTCAAAAAGCACTTTATCGGAATTGGGCAGTAAGACTTGTCCAGAGTGTACCACCTACCGCTCGAATGCAGCTGAGATAGGCTGCAGCACCCCCCGCGATCCCGAAAGGAACAAGTGGTAGGAAATGGATGGATGAATGGACCTGCAGTGTAAAAGCCTGCCTTTGTTGGTTGTTCCTCCTTTTAGTTTTCTAGCACACATGCAATAAATCCTGCTTAAATCAGCAGATCTACCAGGAAAAATAGCATTAAATTCCCTTTTTTTCATTATTTTGTGTAACTTCCCCTCCTTTTCACCCTAACAACAGCTCAGTGCTTGGTCAGCCAGCAGTCCTCTTGACAAATAGTAACCTTGTGACAGCCATGTGACCTATCCAAACAAAGCCACTCACTGTAGCTGCTCTGTGCGCTCAAGTCCCATTTAAGAGTCATGACTCCAGACTGTAATAACAACAAACAGAAGAGCTTTTCTGCTGCGTATTGAGGTTACATGGAAGCACTGTAGGGAACAAAATACAAGCTTTGTTGACAGGACTAACTTGAACAAGTCGTGCCAAGTGTCGTACTAAAACTACTAGTTTATGTTTTTGCACGCATGCTGTAAAGTACTATCTCTGAATCACGTTACAGCTAAGAGAAGCAGCAACCTTGGACAGATATCAAAGCACAGGATAATAATCAGCATTCTGAATGATAATTACTGGACTGTGGAACATAAACACAACCTAACCCAAAAATAGCTTTATTAGTTGGTTTATACAGTCCAACTTTATTAATCCCACCCATATTAGTTTTTAATGTTTTTTTCCCCAATCATAGGAAATGCCACCTGCAAAGCTGTTTTTGTTTCTTATCTGATCTTACTCAAACGTTTGTCTGGAGCCAGTTCTGGTTGCTGATAAACCATTAACTGGGTCACGGGACATTAATGCGACACAAACAATGAAAAAGAGTGACATTAAAAAAAACAACTTTTAAGTAGAAAAACAGAGTTTGAAGTGAATAAGCCATTTCTCCATCTTATCCGTTTTTCTATTAAAGCTGCACGTGATTGGTCAAAAAGTGTGGTACCGTATGAGTCAATACAGGAAAAAAGAGGGCAGGAGACGTTAGACACTCAACTCAGCTGTGAGTATACCAACAGGGGCAAGGAAGACAAGAGAGTAAGAATGTCGCTACAGAATTAGAGACTACACGTTGGAAAGGTGAGGAAAATGAACAGCAGGAAACAAAAGGAGGAGGCACTTTGTGTTTCTGAAAGTCAATCTTTATCAAAGACTAGCAACAATTGTAAGCTTGATGCTGCTTTGTCATTTACTTTGTAGATTTGATATTTTGTTGTGCAATGTTTTTGATGTTTCAGTGTAAGCTGTTGGAAATGGACAAAGTCTTTGCTACAAAAACAAGCTAGAAGATACAAAAACAAACTGTTTGAGCATAAAAATAATAAACATTTGACATACCATATTTTACATAAAAAAATATTTTACACATTTTGACAAGAAATATTAAAAAATGTTCTTTTTTTCCTCTTTATATACTGTATATGGGTCATATTATTATATCCATCCATCCATCCATTCTTACCGCTTATTCCCTTTGGGGTCGCGGGGGGCCATATTATTATACTATATTATAATTGTTTTCTACATTCAAAACACTTCCTTGTGGTCCATGCAACATGTAATGGTGCTTCTTTGGTCAAAAATTTTGCATAGATTATGTTTGCAGACCGTTTTAAGCCCCTTTCTGACCGTCCCTTCAGGATGGGCAGTTTTGTGGGCTCCTCTTTTGACAACGTCTTTTCCCCGTCAGCCATTTTGTAGTTTTTAGCACTTCCATAGCGAGTCTACTGACAGATACAAGTTTGAACAATGCGCTACTTTGTATTAGAAATGACAACAGCAATTGACGCATGCGCCAGACAGTCCACCCCACAACCAGAGTACGAAAAAAAGAAGGAACCCATTAACCACGCCGTCGGACCAAAACGGCGGACCAACGCAAACCTCCATCACATACGGAGCCATCACAATTGAAAAAACTCCACAAATTGTTCAAATTCCTGATGACGCAAGGAATTAAATCAATATTATGTGATAAATATCTCCTTATTGCCTCCATTGATTGATTTCAAACCCTCGGGACCCACACAGATCCCAAATACACAAAAACAGATACCAATAGGCAAGAAAAGCTGATTCCACCCATAAATTCTCTTTGAATAATGTCATACGAACAATAAACAAAGAGACTACATTGACATTTACGATTCAGTTCAATCCAATTTGTTCAATTGTCATGTGTTTACATTCTAGATAACATCCAACGTTTTTATGAAAATGTAAAACAATTGGTTGATATGTACAAGGCGGAAAGAAAAAAATAATCAATCAATTTTCAAATCAAGCAACTACAAAAATCTGATGAACCATTTAGTAGCCAAAAGAGCTGACCCAAAATAGAGATAGAATTCCCATCACAGTAACTGGGATGCTTGATGATGGACAACTTACCTGTCATCAGCAATGCTTGCAATGTGGCGGCCATCAGGGCAGAAGCTCACAGAGCGTACCCAGCGGTCGTTTGAACCCCCAGCAAAAATCAGTGATGGAGGAGGAAAGAGGTGGCTGGAAAAAGATGAGTTTGATTAACACAATAAGGAACAACAACATTCATTCGTAAAGTTTTAGAAAGAGCCTTGTGTTAAATGTGCACACGCTGCAACAGAGCTCTCTCATGACAACATCCCCATTTATTAGGAAGATTGTGATGTTCTACGAACTTTAGTTGTGCTTCTGATTATTGAGAATATTGTTCATGTTAACAAGAAGCAACTAAGGAAGTGTAGATTCTTAGTTATCCAGAATATTGCTAAACAGCAAGTGTTCTTTCAAAGCAACTGGAGTCTTGTTCGCTTCTCCAGTTTAGAGCGGGCATTCCAGTCATTCCAATTCTATCTTTACCAGTTTAGATCAGAAGAAACCTTTTGGGTGACAGGGGAAATATCTGCAGCAAACAAGAACAGTCCAGTCGTCTCGATTCAACCCTTGCTGATAAAGAAAAAGCATGGTTAAAGTTAATTGACTTTTGTGGTAATGTCAACTAGAACATTCCAGTCAAATAATTAATGTGTCCGCTGCTGTTCACTTTTTATGGTGAGGTGTGTCAAACAGTATTTTTGAGGAAAGCATGTTTTTGGTATTTGTGACGCCCCTCTACTGATTGGGCTTCAACTGTTTGGGAGGAGGTTAAAAACACATCATGTAACCATCCAAGTTTTAAGATGATTGAACTGGATGGATGGATGGATGGATATAGATAGATAGATAGATAGATAGATAGATAGATAGATAGATAGATAGATAGATAGATAGATAGATAGATAGATAGATAGATAGATAGATAGATAGATAGATAGATAGATAGATAGATAGATAGATAGATAGAAAGAACTTTATTTAGTCAGTATTTCAGCAATTACCTAATTTACCCTTTTTTACAAAAGGTTTAGACGAAAGACACAGCTTGTTCAGTTTTCAGAGATTTGTGTACGCGACTGCCCTGAAGCACTTTACCAAGTTTGGTAATGGTAAGAGGTTAGTGGTGAATTGAATGTAAAAAAAAAATGTCACTTGAGCATATTTCAGTTTTTAAAAGTGCATTAACTATACAGTGTTTTACATTTGACTAAAAGTCATTTTCTATAGCAGAAGAAGTCGATAGGGCGGTACAGTGGAGCCCATTTAAATCGCCCTGTTTATGTTGACTATACATCAGTATCGAGCAACTCAAGTCCTGGTCCTGTATGCTCATTTTATCACTAAAGCGTGCTCGCTTAAGTAGACGTGATGATCACGGTTACTTATGTCAATATACATTAAGGGTTACTTTGATGAAAAATGGGGCAGTTTATGTTAATGTGTAGTAGTAGTGGTATTGTTAGCTTTATAATAAGCAGCAAGCAATGTTACCCAACAGTAACATTATTACCGTCTAGTTGGAGACCATTAAAACATGCACAATGGGACTTACTGTTCAGTGCACAAGAGTAACACTATTACTGTCTCATTACAGCACATATTGGAACCAGACAGTTTACATGTTTAATGCAAAGTAAATTTCAACATAATACCGTGGTAGTATGAACATGAACCTGGACTCCACCACAGCAACTAAACTGTTGTCACTTCAAAAACCCTTCATTGTCACCCATTTTTCTTATGTCTCTAAATGTGCAAGGACTGTAATGGCTATTTTTGGTTACTTCGACAACCGCTTTTGTTAACGTGAGTGAGCCAGTCCAAGGGGTGTCGACTTAAAATGGGTACATACGACAAGCATATAATATTAGGCCAATGTGTGGTCTTCGTTTAAAATTCAATGCATGCTTCTAAATATTAAAATGGTTGTGTTTGTTCACATGTAAAACATTCCTGCAACTCACCTAATAATGTAAACCAGTAATTCGCAAACTGTGGTACATTTACCACTAGTCTGAGCCGTGTAAAGAGAGAGTATGGCCAAATAAAGGAGAGGTGTCATCTTTGCTACCAATGATGTGTGCGACTGTGCCCAGATGCATTCAATTGCAGTCGTTCGGACGCTAGTTTTCCTGACGAAATCAACCAAAATAATTCGGCGAAATATAGTTCTAAACATACGCCAGCTCATGAACTTAATAAAACATGCTTTATTGCTTGAAAGTATAATTTTGGGGAATTTTAATGGCTGTATTTGATGCACTGTGGTGCTACACATTTATGCAGTCTTAAAAGCCTACTGAAACGAGATTTTCTTATTTAAACGGGGATAGCAGGTCCATTCTATGTGTCATACTTGATCATTTCGCGATATTGCCATATTTTTGCAGAAAGGATTTAGTAGAGAACATTGACGATAAAGTTCGCAACTTTTGGTGCTGATAAAAAAAGCCTTGCCTTTACCGTAAGTCGCAGACGATGACGTCACAAGGGTGAGGGCTCCTCACGTCCTCACATTGTTTATAATGGGAGCCTCCAGCAGCAAGAGCTATTTGGACCGAGAAAACGACAATTTCCCCATTAATTTGAGCGAGGATGAAAGATTTGTGGATGATGATATTGATAGCGAAGGACTAGGAAAAGAAAAAAAAAAAGGCAATTGCATTGGGACGGATTCAGATGTTTTTAGACACATCTACTAGGATAATTCTGGGAAATCTCTTATCTTTCCATTGTGTTGCTAGTGTTTTAGTGAGATTAAATAGTACCTGATAGTCGGAGGGGTGTGTCCACGAGTGTCTTGAGGCCAGTCTCTGAGGGAAGTCGACGTCAGCTGCAAGGACGGCGCAAGGACGGCGCAAGCTCACCTGATCTACGGTAAGGAGGCGACTTTTTACCACAATTTTCTCACCGAAACCTGCCGGTTGACAAGTGGTCGGGAACCATGTTCGCTTGACCGCTGTGATCCTTACTAAAGCTTCACCTCCGGGAATTTTAAACAAGGAATCACCGTGTGTTTGTGTGGCTAAAAGCAAAAGCTTCCCAACTCCATCTTTCTACTTTGACTTCTCCATTATTAATTGAACAAATTGCAAATGATTCAGCATCACAGATTTCCAGAATACTGTTTAATTGCGCGATGAAAAGAGACTACTTTTAGCCGCAAATGGTGCTGCGCTAATATTTTCTGACAGTCCGTGGCATCACGCGTCATCATTCCGCTACGTTTTAACAAGAAACTCCGCAGGAAATTTAAAATTGCAATTTAGTGAACTAAACCGGCCGTACTGGCATGTGTTACAATGTTAATATTTCAACATTGATATAGAAACTATCAGACTGCGTAGTCTGTAGTAGTGGGTTTCAGTAGGCCTTTAAGTCACCAGGTGGCTCTCTAATACACTGCCGCAGGCATGTACGTCAGACAATACACAAGGATCAAAACATCCTCATTAGTTTTGAACCAACAACTCAACTTGTATTTTAATGTTGGTAGTTATGGTTGGTTATTACCTGGAAAATCCAGTGTTTCCCAAGGTGGTACTTGGCCAAAAAAGTTTGAGAACACTAGTGTTAACTATTGTCATAAACTGACAAGTTATGTAATATATGTCTTACCCCAGCTCTAGAAGGATGGTGGCCTTGTGGTGGTCCCACACAATGACCCGGGTGTCATAGGAGGCAGTGGCCAAAAGTGCCCCATCTGGTGAAAACTCACAACACACCACATCATTGTGGTGCCCCTCCAACTTTCTGATCAACGTGAATTTATCCATGTTCCATAAGAACACCTGCAACATGAAGAAAAGATTGTTCAAATACATGGAATGATAAAAACAGTATTGACGTACTATTTTGCCCCTAACTCTAGTGTCTGCACATACATAGATTAACAATTAAATTAGAATGAAATGAAGATTATTCACTTATGTTTAGTAATAATGTACAAATAACTTATGACCAAGAATACACAAAAAATAAGGCTATATGTCAAATTACAATACATTTATAACAGTCACTTCTTCAGACTACAACATGGCTATCATTTGAAATTAAAATATCATTAACTGTATACATTTCATTGATCAAAATCCAATATGATACAAAAGAACTTCTATTCATTTAACAAACAAAGAGAAAATGAAATAAGTAGTAACTTAAGGTAACATATTGTTACTCCACTGGTTTCCCCTTTCAGAGTTTTAGTTCTCTCTGTTTACAATAGGCTCGCACCTCCGGCAGAAGCCTACGAAGAGAGACAGATACTGCAAGAGAAAAAAATATTTTATGGCCAAAGGGTTGACACCTCTGGCAAAAGCATTAAGCAAACACACACACACACACACACACACACACACACACACACACACACACACACACACACAAGATGTTGACAACACAACTTTTTCCCCCTTTCAATAACAAGCTATGACCTGCATTTATTAGTCTTTGCTTGGGGAAAATGTTTAATGATACAATTATGTAATATACAACTTCTGCCCCTCATCTTGTTTGTCTTTTTGGACATTTTCCGTGATAGGTGTGGCTTATTGAGACTGCTGGTATATAAATAAATAACAATAAACATTTTTAAAGAAAATAAAAAATGTTACATATAAATATAATATTTAATTATTATTTTTGTTACTTGAAATGTTAGGTTTCTTCTTTTTGCATTTGAAATTAATTCTGATTGAATTAATCGTTTTAAATTAAATGAATGGCAATTGGTCAGTTTTAAAAAGGATAAGGAATATTAATTAAAGGAGAGATCTAAGAAAAAAGTTTAATCTGATGTATTGGTACACCTCAATTGCAAAAACAAAAACGTAAAAAGTCTCACAGAGAAAAATGTATGTCAAAAACCGCACACTTCACATAAGTGCAAGGTAGGTCTATATTTGGCTGTGTTCACACTTTGCAGGTTACTTGGTTAAGTATGAATGCTATCACACCAACCCATTGTTTGGAATATCTGCATTTGATCAGAAAGAGGGTAGGATAAAAAAAAAAAATGTTTTAATGTTTACCTGATATCCACCCCAGCCGCTGCTAGTCTTTTGCCTGAAGCAGCAACACCAGTATGCTAATGTTACCTTCAAACACTACTATTATTACCCGATTTTCCATGGGCCACGAAAATACAATAATCGAGGCCATCGCGACTTCTCTTTTGTCGAGTTACGTACGCACTCACCGGTTACAAGTGGCTTCTTTAGGTGCTCAAAGTGAACCACACAATGTTATTATAATGCAATGTAAACATCGGACTGAAACTGTTATTTGTATTAATTATATTTGTAATAGAATTTTGTAAGATGACAGTTCATGTGGTGCACGTTCATTATAAAGAAAAGACGGCAGCCATTTGTTTAGAAATCTCTTCACACACCTTTGGTTTGATGGTAAACATGCCGAACTAAACACTAAGCAAACCGGATCAAATGTACACAGGTTCTACCGGATCAAATGCACCCAGGTCCCACAACTGTGAACACAGCCTTAGCACTACATTGGACAGTAATCACAAAAGACCTGGTTGCTGCCAATTCTGAAGTGTTTAGGCTTACGCAAGTGGCATAGAAGTCTATTAGAAAAAACATCTCTCCAAATGAGAATCTAGCATGCGTAGATGGTGAACCTACTATTTAGAATTAAAGGTGGGATGTTGAAGTGGATTTAGGAGATATGTGGTGGTAAGAGGGTGGACAGAGGGAATAATTAATGATTTTTTTTTTGATGAAATTAATAAAATAAATAGAAGAACTGCGACAGCAGAGGTAGACAGACATGGAGCAGCACCTACGTAGAGAATGACCTTGCGGGTCAGGTGCCAAGCTGCCCCTGGCCAGGCCTTTGGGCAATGTGCATCCCTGGTTTGCACCGGCTGCGCAAAATGTCAGCGCGGCGCTCCCCTCAAAATCAATCACACACTGAGCTCTGCCACCACCTGTGACAGGGAGAGCAAGACACACACACTGTAGGGACACAAAGCCTGTCAAAACTACCACTATATCTACTACTATTTTTGATTTGGTTCTATTGAGAATTGCAGTCAATTTTTTGTAATGGCCAGTCTTAGAACTCTTTGTTAAACAAGTTTTAACAAAAATGGAACCTTAATATTATAAAATCATAGTCAGTCAGTCATAGGCAAGCATTTTAACAGAGTTTGCTTCAGGTTTTAGTTTAAACTACCTCCATACGTTTCAGTTTCCCACACTTCAATTGAAACCAAATTGTATGGAGGTATTGTGTCGCCAGATATTAAACAACAGTAAAAACAGTTTGTTTGAAGCTCTGCATACTTCAGGACACAAAATTAATTTCCCCAACAGTAGACAATATCAAACAAGATTTAGATGCAGGTCACTTCATTTATGACTCAGAGAATAGTCGTTTCTTGTGTTAAAAAGAGATAGTGCAAGATGTTTTTTTAAATTCAACTTCCTAAGTTCATTGAGCATAACCACTAATAGGCAGTAGCACACAAAAGATAGCAAATCAATTCAATCAAACTACATTTGGAGGAACTTGTATACGTACAGCTTTGCCTGTTCCAACAGAACACAGAGTGGATGAGTCGGGGGAAAAGGCGCTGCAGTAGACCCAGTTCTGATGACCTCGCAAAACTTTGACCATGTTGCCTAAAGAAAAGCAAACATAATTTTGCTCTATTATTTTCTAATTCATACAGTGTCAGCATAAATACATCATTCTGTTGCTTTAAATGAACCTCAGAATTGCAGTCAAGAATATAAAGAGGAAAATAAGAGATACCATGCTGAAATAAAATGTCATTTAAATTAACATAATCAGTCATGAAATGTAATAAACAAAATAAAACTAATGGTAGGTTTAACAGTGTGAAAAATCGACTGAGAAAAATAACAATAAATAAAGTCATGAACTAGTTTGTATTATTTATTGAGGGAAGTTAAGTAGTTGATCACCAAACATGTGACTTTAGCTAAGTTCATACTGCAGAGTATGATACCTAATTCAGATTTTTTTGTTGCATGCCATCTTTTAATGCAGTCGTTTACATTACAAATATAATGTATTTCTAATGAGGACAAAATGGGTCCCTGAACTGACATGCATGCGCAAACGTCATGCCATCACACGCGCTGCATTGTGTTTACATTAGTCAAGGATTTTTGTTCGTCCAAACTTCTAAAGTAAATATTTTTCTAACCAAATTATTGGCAGACAAAAATACCTAAAACTTGGTTGAATCAGTAATTTTACTTTATTGTCCAGTCTGATAAGACTTTTTCCACTTGCATTTCTGCCCCGTTAATCAAACTTTTGTGTTAAACCAAGGAAGTCAATCGGTCCACAGTCACCTCATCTCAAAAAAAGAATAATGTATTTCAAGTTACAGCAGTACATACCGTCATCTTTGAGGTCCCACACGCGGAGGGTTTTGTCTCTGGATGCAGAGACCAGCATGAGGCTGCCATCTGGAGCAAAGGTCAAGTCTCGTACTACATCAGAATGATCCATTAGATTCAGCAACAGTTTTCCTGCAAAACAGGATCCAAAGTCAGTGATTCTCACTCATCTCAGTTGACAATTAATTGTATTAATTCATAATTGAATAACTTCATTTTATTCCAACATGTACAAATACGCAATTTAATCTATAGAAGATGTAGCCTTTTTTTTTTAAAGCATGGGAGTCAAGTATATACAGTATAAACATATCAGAGAAAAAAGGCTAACAGTGGAACACGTTTATGTCTACAGCCCTCTGGCTGACTGACGTAAACATAATAGAAAATAGCCATTGCTTGCACATTTGCATGTGACTTTGGCCAGAGACACAAGGAAAATTGGCATTAATAAAGCATTTCTGAACCTATAGCAGTTTGTTGACAGTTTTCTTCAATTTGTGCAAATTTTATTTAGATACTTTTGTTTTCACAAGTTTTATATTATCTAACACGGCGGGGGACGGCGAGGGCAAAGTTAGGAGAGTAGCTGTGCCAGTAATCTGAGGGTTACTGGTTCAATCCCCACCTTCGACCATCCTAGTCACGTCTGTTGTGTCCTTAAGCAAAACACTTCACCCTTGCTTCTGATGGGACCTGGTTAGCGCCTTGGATGGCAGCTCCCGCCATAAGTGTGTGAATGTGTGTGTGAATGGTTGAATGTGGAAATAGTGTCAAAGCGCTTTGAGTTCCTTAAAAAAAAAGGTAGAAAAGCGCTATACAAGTATAACCATTTACCATTTAATAGAGATGCTGCAATAATTGTATTGTATGTATTGTCCACAATAACAATAGAGCTTTTTTACACATGCATATCTTTTTTTCTGGTAGTTAACAATCCAAAGAAAAATAAACGGGCATATTCTGTTACAACTATTGCCATGATTTTATTTTAAAACTAATTTGGACCGAAAAGGAAGTCTTTATGCAATTTGTTAATGCTGTGCAAAAAGACAGGAGTTAAGCTGTTGTCATTTTACGCTGCTTAGCGATGGTGAGGAAGTTTACAACACTATAACCAGGTCGACATAGACAGATTTTTTAACAGAAAGTGTCTTTTTAGGGCTCAGATTTTATGTTGACAATAGTGGTTGACCAGGAGGGACATTCTTCAGTGATAAAAAGTCGTGGACCAGGACATGAGAGGTTGGTAGACAGACAGTTGATAACATAAACAGTCAACTCAAATGGTTTCCACTGGATTACTGACATTAACAATGCAAATTATAATCAGAAGGGCTTTTTGAAGAGTAAAATTATTATTTAAATTTTTTTCTTACCAGTGTAAACGTCCCAGATCTTAATGCGACCATTGTTGAGGCCAGTTGCCAGCAACAATTGGTCTTGGCCAAATTTGAACCGGTGCCATTCAATGTTAACACAGCGGCTCTGCTTCTCAGGCACAGATGAGCCGAAGGCCAAACCCCAGACAATGTCGCCGCAGTCAATTGTGTGCTCTCGGGGATCGCCACCTGTCTGTATGAACTGGCTTCCATCACTGTTTTGACGGGAAAAGCGTCGAGGGCTTAAAGCATTGGTGCCTTCCCCAGCCTGGCCCAAAGAACTGAATGAGAAAGTAAAGATGTTCAATGAGATAAATAGCACTGTGGTAATTATGAAAGTAAAGTATATATCTCTCTGGCCGTTTGTAAAAATACATAGCAGTTTTAGGAAATGATTCATAATTATTGTTATACTTATCTATGAAATTTAATTATCAAAATTTCAGTCCAAGGATTAACGGCCAAAAATATATGATATATACAATATAACAGAGTCAAACTTGCCTATAGAGACCACTCAAGAGAAACCGCTAAGTGGCCACAATATTCGGGTTGCCATAACAATCTCACACATTGAACATTATGGAGGAAAGTAAAACACAATTTATATCGTAGCAAGTTCATCCTTAACAATTTAATAACAACAACAACTGACCCCTAAACTCCAAATAGTACGTTTGCACTGTTGTTGTGGCGCCAATTCTATAATTTTAACTGAATAAAAAATTGGCGTCAGTGGAAAGTGAACTAATTACAATGACTAATTACATTTATCAAACTTAATTGTTACTAAATGAAACTTAAAGGTGAAACTTGTGAATTACAATGTAAGTGTTATATTTGGACTGGAAATGTTGGAAACACTCCTTAAGTTTGATGTTTTAAGGTGATACTTACGAATTTTTCAGACATTTTGTCCAGGGAATAAGCCTGACAATACGATGCCCCTGAGACCAAGCAAAGTAAGAACCATTGGGAGCAAAGGCTACGGTCCACGCCTCACGCCCCGACTTCTGGTCAAAAGGAGCCGCAGGCACCAGGAGCTCACCAATGAACTTAGCCTTACCTGTAAACACAAATGCATGGATAATCAATTAATGAAACGGACCTACAAAAAACTTTTACATGTAATTTGCTTAGTCAGCACAATCCTTGAAAAATCCCATCACACAGAAGTCACCTCTTTCTATAGAGATGACATGCGTCAATATTAATGTTTACCCTACCACTATATTAAAAGATCAAAGTTTGGGGGATGTATGGATAGAAACCCTGTTTCCATATGAGTTGGGAAATTGTGTTAGATGTAAATATAAACGGAATAACATGATTTGCAAATCATTTTCAACCCATATTCAGTTGAATATGCTACAAAGAAAACATATTTGATGTTCAAACTGATAAACATGTTTTTGTGTGCAAATAACCATTAACTTTAGAATTTGATGCCAGCAAAACGTGACAAAGAAGTTGGGAAAGCTGGCAATAAATACTGATAAATTTGAGGAATGCTCATCAAACACTTATTTGGAACATCCCACAAGTGTGCAGGCTAATTGGGAACAGGTGGGTGCCATGATTGGGTATAAAAACAGCTTCCCAAAAAATGCTCAGTCTTTAACAAGAAAGGCTAGGGCGAGGTACACCCCTTTGTCCACAACTTCGTGAGCAAATAGTCAAACAGTTTAAGAACGTTTCTCAAAGTAAAATTGCAAGAAATTTAGGGATTTCAACATCGATGGACCATAATATCATCAAAAGGTTCAGAAAATCTGGAGAAATCACTACAATGAAAGCGGCATGGCTGGAAACCAACATTGAATGACCGTGACCTTCGATCCCTCAGACGGCACAGTATCAAAAACCGACATCAATCTCTAAAGGGTATCACCACATGGGCTCAGGAACACTTCAGAAAACCACTGTCACTAAATACAGTTCATTGCTACATCTGTAAGTGCAAGTTAAAGCTCTACTATGCAAAGCAAAAGCCAATAATCAACATCTAGAAACGCCACCGGCTTCTCTGGGCCCGAAATCATCTAAGATGGACTGATGCAAAGTGGAAAAGTGTTCTGTGGTCTGACGAGTCCATATTTCAAATTGTTTTTGGAAATATTCGACATTGTGTCATCCGGACCAAAGGGGAAGCGAACCATCCAGACTGTTATCGACGCAAAGTTCAAAAACCAGCATCAGTGATGGTATGGGGTTGCATTAGTGCACAAGGCATGGGTAACTTACACATCTGTGAAGGCACCATTAATGCTGAAAGGTACATACAGGTTTTGGAACAACATATGCTGCCACCCAAGCGCATCCTTTTTCATGGACGTCCCTGTGTATTTCAGCAAGACGATGCCAAGCCACATTCAGCATGTGTTACAAAAGCGTGGCTTCGTAAAAAAAAGAGTGCGGGTACTTTCCTGGCCCGCCTGCAGTCCAGACCTGTCTCACATCGAAAATGTGTGGCGCATTATGAAGCGTAAAATAAGACAGCGGAGACTCCGGACTGTTGAACGACTGAAACTACATAAAACAAGAATGGAAAAGAATTCCAATTTCAAAGCTTCAACAATTAGTTTCCACAGTTCCCAAACATTTATTTAGTGTTAGTAAAAGAAAAGTTGATTTAACACAGTGGTAAACATGCTCTTTCCCAACTACTTTGGCACATGTTGCAGCCAAGAAATTGTAAGTTAATTATTTGCAAAAAATCAATAAATGTTATGAGTTTGAACATCAAATATCTTGTCTTTGTAGTGCATTTAATTGAATATGAGTTGAAAAGGATTTGCAAATCATTGTATTCCGTTTGTATTTACATTTAACACAATTTCCCAACTAGTATGGAAACGGGGTTTGTATATCGCTAGATCTAAAGAGAAGCAATTAAAGAGAACTGTAACTGTCAGGTTGTGCTGTACATGTTGATGTTTAGAATTCTGTTAATGCACAATAAAAGTGGTTACTACTGAGAGTTAAGACCTATAAAAACAGGAGCGTTAAAAGAGCATCAGTGTACTTGCATCTCTGTCGGGACACTAGGATATCTTTTATATAATCCTGATTTTGTTCTTTCATTAAACAAACAAAATAAACTAAACGGCTTGATATAATTTATCTTATTTAAAAGACATGATGTAATTTCTGTCTCTAGATTGTTATTTTTACAAGAGATTTGTTGAGTCAAAGTTTGTGAAATGTCATTATAAAGGAACCATTGTAATACAGAAAACATCATTAAGTATATTGTATACAGTACTATTGGTTTAGGCAAAATAGGGTAATCCATAACTTACATTACAGTATTTCACAAATTTTGCTAACTAGTGTTTATTTGTAAAATGCATCCAGTGGCTTTACAGTAAAAGAAGCATATTGTGTTCATACAATACATGCAATGTGATTTCTAATTTGAGGGAAGAACTACCGCACATATTCGTCGGTATTGGAAATTAAGTACTGTACAGTATTATATATATATTTTTCGGATATGGGTAAAAAAGCTAATATCAAACAGCTTTAGTTAGCAGCCATATAATAAAAATAAAACGAATAGCTCCCATTTCCTTACTTTGTTTTTTGGGAGTAGTAGCACAATACGAAGGTCCTGCAGTCCTGGGTTCAAATCCAGGCTCGGGATCTTTCTGTGTGGAGTTTGCATGTTCTCCCCGTGAATGCGTGGGTTCCCTCCGGGTACTCCGGCTTTCTCCCACCTCCAAAGACATGCACCTGGGGATAGGTTGATTGGCAACACTAAATTGGCCCTAGTGTGTGAATGTGAGTGTGAATGTTGTCTGTCTATCTGTGTTGGCCCTGCGATGAGGTGGCGACTTGTCCAGGGTGTACCCTGCCTTCCGCCCGATTGTAGCTGAGATAGGCGCCAGCGCCCCCCGCAACCCCAAAAGGGAATAAGCGGTAGGAAATGGATGGATGGATGGATAGCTCAATCATAGGGGTGCCAAACTTGTTTTCACTGAGGGCCAGGTTGATGTTATGGCTGCCTTCACCGTTTAACCGTGAATCCATCCATCCATTTTCTACCGCTTATTCCCTTTGGGGTTGCAGGGGGCACTGGTGCCTCTCAGCTACAATCGGGCGGAAGGCGGTGTACACCCTGGACAAGTCGCCATCTCATCGCAGGGCCAACAAAGATAGACAACATTCACACACTAGGGCCAATTTAGTGTTGCCAATCAACCTATCCTCAGGTGCATGTCTTTGATGGTGGGAGGAAGCCGGAGTACCAGAAGGGAACCCACGCATTCAAGGGGAGAACATGCAAACTCCACACAGAAAGATCCCGAGCCCGGGATTGAACCCTGACTACTCAGGACCTTCGTATTGTGAGGCAGACGCACTAACCCTTCTGCCACCGTGAAGCCCTTAACCGTGAATAATTTTTGAATATAAATGTATTGAATATTTTGCCGCAAATAACTGGCCGTCACAATTTTGCTTTAAAATTTTAAAAAGTTTTTACAGCATATTATTGTAAATGGAAAAAATTGTATATTAGTTTTTTACAGTAAAATTCTGGCAACTGAGCTGCCAAGTTTTCTACTGAAAAATATATTCCCATTTGTATAGTGTACAACTTGATGGATAACTTCCTCTAAAAATTAAGCATATTATATTTTTACTTAAACTAAAAATATATGATAGTACAATATTTGTTCCATTATTAGATAATATTAAAGTTTAAAAGATATGGAATAGCATTTCTGTCAAAATGGAAAAAAACTAATACATTTAGTAGGAAAATATAATACTGACGTCAGGTGCCAAATCTGACCCCTCGGCCTTGAGTTTGACACCTGTACAAATTCTCAAAAACTTTTTTCCACCATGTACCAACTCAAAGAACATTTGGCTCTCCAAGTACCACCATAACAACCAACAATAAAATACAGCAGCGTAGCATGCCTAAGTTTTCATTAAAAACAAGGCAGTGGTTTTATTTAACAAGTATATTTAATATTTTTGGCCACTGTAACATTGCACAGAGTTTGAACAGTAACACTTTGTTTGAACATAGGATACAAAACACTGTACTTTAACCAAGTATTTATTTGGCATACCACGACATGCTGTCTACATGCCACAATTTGAGATTCACTGCGCTATCTCGGTGACTCTAAAACTGCAGTACGTGTAGCAGGAGTGGTACACCAAAGAATCACTTAAAGTAAACAACTTTTATATCCCATACTCAAACATAGTGTTACTGTTTAAACTGTGTGTAATATTACAGTGGCCACAAATAATATAGGACTGCATTGTTTAAATATATGCTTAGGCCTAGTATGCTACTGTATATTGATGTTGATCGTTATGGTGGTACTTGGAGAGCCAAGTTTTGGTGCTTGGTGAAAAAAGTTTGAGAACCACTACTCTAAGGCTACGTCTATACTAAGCCGGATAACCCCTTAAACAAATAATTATTTAGCCTAAGCCCCGTTTCAGCCACACTAGACTATCGTTTAAGGTCCCCCTCCTTGGATAATTTTTTAAACAGGTAAGTGCGTCTATTTCTTGACTCTCCGGCTCTCAGCTTTGTATGGACTCATTGGTCGTTTACAAACTAAGTTCGGAGAAGAAGTGACGCCAGGAAGTGACGCCAGAAAGAACGCACAACAGCCAGCTTCATAATAAAGCGATTTTGTAACTCGGAGCTAACCACTGGAAATATGAAGGCAAGTCATACAAACATGCCTGTGTTTCTCCTTCCGTCTGTACAGACGCTCGTATAAATCACATATGAATACCTTAAGAGATGACAATTGCAGCTATTTCGGATACAACACTTCTCAGACGGCAAGAGAACTTTCGAATGTCTGAGTAAGCTGTGATTCTACGTAGCAAAAAACTTTATCCATTTGACGAAGGAGAGACAACGAGAATGCGAGCTCCCATGGATGTGAGAAAAAAGGTAGCATGTGCTTTGTATTACCTGGCCGTCGAGGGAAGACTACGGAAGACCGCAAATGCTTTGGAACTGGCAAAGCAGACCCTCAGTTATTGTCCGCCATGTATGTCGCGGGCTCAAGGTCTAGGTCCAGAGTATATAAAGTTCCCAAAAATTAATGGACAATGAAGGTGAAGGCAAAAGAGTGAGAAGTGTCCTGACCAGATATCTATATACAGAGATTGGTTTATGTAAAATGTTCTTTGTCACATTGTTCTTTAACATGTTCATTAAAGATTTCATTAATTTATGATGGCTCAGGTGTGTTTCACTACAATAGGGCCCCACAGCACACTGGATTCCAGTTAATTGAAATACCACAACACTGGATATTGTTCAGATAAGTTAAATTTAAGAACTTGTAAGACTCTTGAACACATCATAATTATCCCCTCAATTCCCCCCCAAAATGGATTAACTCGCTGGAATATAAGGACAGTATAATATACATCCATAAACGTGGATGCATATGCAAAAGTGCAATATATCTATCTGTACAGTAATCTATTTATTTATATCTGCACCTTATTGCATTTTTATCCTGCACTACCATGAGCTAATGAAACAAAATTTTGTACTGTAAAGTTCAAATTTGAATGACAATAGAAAGGAAGTCTAAGTCTTAAGTCTTGTACACAAACGACACTGGAGATGACTATGACGTGCGCATTTTCCACGCATGTGTATTAGGTCTCGTTGCGCAGGCAGACGGAGGGGTTCTTAAACGGTGGAATTGTTGTGTGTGGACATGGATAAGGTTAGGTGGGATTTACACTCGATAAAGTGTAAACGGGGCATAATACTGATGAAGGTTGGAGACATCTCAACAAGACAATAGTTATGTCGCTGTCGTCGTTTTACACTGATTGGCAATAATGATAAATACTACAACAATACTACAATTGCGATTTTAAAATAAATTACCCCTCTCGTCTTGAATGTTTTGACGACGTCGACTTAAGTGGGGCATTTTAAGTAGTAACCCCATGAACTGAGACTTCATGACTTGCCTTCATATTTCCAGTGGTTAGCTCAGAGTTACAAAATCGCTCTATTATGAAGCTGGCTGTGGTACGTTCTGACGTCAATTCCTCTCTGAACTTAGTTTGTGAACAATCAATGAGTCCTATTCACCTACTCAGTGGCCTAGTGCAGTGGTTCTCAAACTTTTTTCAGTGATGTTCACCCTGTGAAACATTTTTTAATTCAAGTACCCCTAATCAGAGCAAAGCATTTTTGGTTGAAAAAAAAAGAGATTAAGAAGTAAAATACAGCACTATATCCTCAGTTTCTGACTTATTAAACTGTATAAAAGTGCAAATTATTGCTCATTTGTAGTGGTCTTTCTTGAAAGATTTGGAAAAAAAGATATAAAAATAACTACAAACTTGTTGAAAAATAAACAAGTGATTCAATTGTAAATAAAGATGTCTACACATAGAAGTAATCATCAACTCAAAGTGCCCTCTGGAGATTGTAATGAAGTAATCATCAACTCAAAGTGCCCTCTTTGGGGATTGTAATGTTTTAATAGAGATCCATCTGGATTCATGAACTTAATTCTAAACATTTCTTCACAAAAAAAGAAATCTTTAACATCAATATTTATGGAACATGTCCATAAAAAAATCTAGCTGTCAACACTGAATATTGCATTGTTACATTTCTTTCCACAGTTTATGAACATACATTCATATTTTGTTGAAGTATTATTTAATAAATATATTTATGAAGGATTTTTGAATTGTTGCTATTTTTAAAAAAATCTCACATACCCCTTAGCATACCTTCAAGAACCCCCAGGGGTACGCATACCCCCATTTGAGAACCACTGGCCTAGTGGTTAGAGTGTCCGCCCTGAGATCGGTAGGTTGGGAGTTCAACCGAGTCATTCCAAAGACTATATAAAAAAAAAAATGAGACCCATTACAACCCTGCTTGGCACTCAGCATTAAGGGTTGGAATTGGGGTTAAATCACCATAAATGATTCCCCGGGCGCGGCACCGATGCTGCCCACAGCTCCCCTCACTTCCCAGGGGGTGATCAAGGGGATGGGTCAAATGCAGAGGACAAATTTCACCACACCTTGTGTGTGTGTGTGTCAATCATTGGTACTTTAACTTTAACTTGGAAGAGTTGATAAACGAGTTGTTGACATAAGCAAACCGACTTTACCAGGTTCCAGTGTGTTTTGCCGACAGCATATCAAACTCTTATCTATACTTTATATTAGATCTAATTTTACTAAACGTGTTCTTTTTTAAAGCTTGGTTTATCAAGGCACAAAGTATTAGTACGTTTGACAATCTGACTGGGGGGAGTTAGGGCCCAAAAAGTTCTAAAGCAAGAAGCTACCGCGGCCGAAAGCATGTTAACTATAAAAAAAAAAATTAAAAGGAGAGCAACCTGAGTAAAGTGTAAAATCTAGATATATGGTATCGTAATTGTTCGGTTAATCGTCAATACAATTGCAATGGAACATCAACGTTTGAGTAGTCTACGTAGGAAATGAGGCGAGCAATCACTTGACACCCGTGTGGGGGAGGGACACGTTCCACACTGCGACACAAATGTTTTAATTCACAACAATTTTTATTTTATATTACTTTAAATCAACGACCGAAATGAACACATGAGCAGCAATGGACGCACGGTATTATCCCAAGTGGGACGTGTGGCACTATGCCACATGAATGCGTCCTACTTAATCAAAAAAATTGACGTCAAAAATAACGCAGCGTTTGCTAAAATAAACCATATAAAAACGACACACCTTATCTAGTAAACAATGACGACCTTCACGGCTCACTTCCACTGATCATAGCCTATTTACGGAAGCCCTCCGTCGGTTAGCGTGGTATGTTTCATGGAGACACGAGCCTTTAAAACCACAGTAAACGTAGAATTGTACTTACCTATATCATTTTCGTATATACTGTCTGGGAAGCTTGCCATCTAAATAAAAGCAGAGGCCAAGAAGTAAAGCCAAGCACCGACGGAAGAACACGGATTAATTGTAGAGCGAAGTGCGGATGTAGAAAGCGTCGTTTCCCCACTTTCAATGTCCGCTATCGTCAAAAAAGATCCCTGCGCGTCCTACGTGCAAAAACAGTCTTTGCAGAACCTTCACTTGTATCTCACGATGTCTCCTTTTCTTGAATCGTGAACTGGACTCCAATAGTACACGGTCGGTTATACTCTGTCGAGTTAAACTGTTTTACGTGGCGCTGTCCAAATCACAGTGTACAATTTTTTAATGGCTTCCTCTAACAGTAAATCGAGCTGTTTTCATTCGAGGGAGGATCCTATGTGTAGGCGGGGTTTTGTTTACGTCATCACGTTACCATAGTAACATTAACGCCCACTTTTTTGTGTGATGTGATACAATGTAAAATACATACAGTAACAGTATGTACTGTGTAGATTTTCTTTTGACAATATTCTATATTGACACTTTTTAAACCTGATTATACTGACGTTTGTTTTTTTATCATATTGGAAAGTTGAATACATTTAGTAAGAAACGACGCATATTAATTCCAGGCTTTCACGACCACATTGAGTTTGAACCAATGGTTTTCATAGTTCATCGGTCTTTCCCATGATTAACTAAATCTGTGGACAGGTAACAAATTGGGGAACCGAATACTTTCTTAAAGGCCTTCAGAAACCCACTACTACCCACCACGCAGTCTGATAGTTTATACATCAATGATGAAATATTAACATTGCAACACATGCCAATACGGCCTTTTTAGTTTACTAAATTACAATTTTTAATTTCCCGGTAGTTTCGTCTTCGAAACGTCGTGTAATGCTGACGTGTACGCAAGACGTCACAGGTTTTTAGGAAGTATGAGCACTGCGCACACAACTCAATCAATCAATCAATGTTTACTTATATAGCCCTAAATCACTAGTGTCTCAAAGGGCTGCACAAACCACCACGACATCCTCGGTAGGCCCACATAAGGGCAAGGAAAACTCACACCCAGTGGGACATCGGTGACAATAATGACCCAAAGGGACGTCGGTGACAATGATGACTATGAGAACCTTGGAGAGGAGGAACAATGGATGTCGAGCGGGTCTAATCTGATACTGTTAAAGTTCAATCCACAATGGATCCAACACAGTCGCGAGAGTCCAGTCCAAAGCGGATCCAACACAGCAGCGAGAGTCCCGTTCACAGCGGAGCCAGCAGGAAACCATCCCAAGCGGAGGCGGATCAGCATCGCAGAGATGTCCCCAGCCGATACACAAGCAAGCAGTACATGGCCACCGGATCGGACCGGACCCCCTCCACAAGGGAGAGTGGGACATAGAAGAAAAACAAAAGAAACGGCAGATCAACTGGTCTAAAAAGGGAGTCTATTTAAAGGCTAGAGTATACAAATGAGTTTTAAGGTGAGACTTAAATGCTTCTACTGAGGTGGCATCTCGAATTGTTACCGGGAGGGCATTCCAGAGTACTGGAGCCCGAACGGAAAACGCTCTATAGCCCGCAGACTTTTTTTGGGCTTTGGGAATCACTAACAAGCCGGAGTCCTTTGAACGCAGATTTCTTGCCGGGACATATGGTGCAATACAATCGGCAAGATAGGATGGAGCTAGACCGTGTAGTATTTTATACGTAAGTAGTAAAACCTTAAAGTCACATCTTAAGTGCACAGGAAGCCAGTGCAGGTGAGCCAGTACAGGCGTAATGTGATCAAACTTTCTTGTTCTTGTCAAAAGTCTAGCAGCCGCATTTTGTACCAACTGTAATCTTTTAATACTAGACATGGGGAGACCCGAAAATAATACGTTACAGTAGTCGAGGCGAGACTTAACAAACGCATGGATAATGATCTCAGCGTCTTTAGTGGACAGAATGGAGCGAATTTTAGCGATATTACGGAGATGAAAGAAGGCCGTTTTAGTAACGCTTTTAATGTGTGCCTCAAAGGAGAGAGTTGGGTCGAAGATAATACCCAGATTCTTTACCGTGTCGCCTTGTTTAATTGTGTGATTGTCAAATGTTAGAGTTGTATTATTAAATAGAGTTCGGTGTCTAGCAGGACCGATAATCAGCATTTCCGTTTTTTTGTCGTTGAGTTGCAAAAAGTTAGTGGACATCCATTGTTTGATTTCATTAAGACACGCCTCCAGCTGACTACAATCCGGCGTGTTGGTCAGCTTTAGGGGCATGTAGAGTTGGGTGTCATCAGCATAACAGTGAAAGCTAATACCGTATTTGCGTATGATGTCACCTAGCGGCAGCATGTAGATGCTGAAGAGTGCAGGGCCAAGGACCGAACCCTGGGGAACTCCACACGTTACCTTAACGTAGTCCGAGGTCACATTGTTATGGGAGACACACTGCATCCTATCAGTAAGATAAGAGTTAAACCAAGACAGGGCTAAGTCTGACATACCAATTCGTGTTTTGATACGTTCTAATAAAATATTATGATCGACGGTATCGAAAGCAGCGCTAAGATCGAGGAGCAGCAACATAGATGACGCATCAGAATCCATCGTTAGCAATAGATCAGTAGTCATTTTTGCGAGGGCTGTCTCCGTGGAGTGATTTGCCCTGAAACCGGATTGAAAGGTTTCACATAGATTGTTAGACGCTAAGTGTTCATTTAACTGCTCCGCAACAATTTTTTCAAGGATTTTTGAAATAAAGGGAAGGTGAGACACCGGTCGGTAGTTTACCATGAGGTCAGGATCGAGGTTAGGTCTTTTAAGAAGAGGATGAATATCCGCTTTTTTGAATGCTAGGGGAACAGTGGCCGAGGAGAGTGATAAGTTTATAATATTTAGCACTGATGGACCTAATAATACAAAGAGCTCCTTGATCAGTTTCCCAGGAAGAGGGTCAAGTAAACATGTTGTCTGTTTTATTCCATTTACACGTTGTAACAATTCCTCTAATGTTATTTCCTCAAAACGAGAGAAACTATTTTGGAGGGCAGTATCCGACGTATATACAATCGTGTCAGTGTTAATAGAACCCCGTTGTAGCTGGGACGCATTGTCTTTAATCTCCTTTCTAATGACTTCAATTTTCTTACTAAAGAATTGCATAAAGTCATCAGCTGAGTGGGTTGAGCTACTGGAAGGGGTCCCTTGTTGGGTTAGCGATGCTACCGTACTAAACAAAAATTTAGGATCGTTTTTATTACGGTGGATGAGATTTGAGTAATATTTAGCTTTAGCTAAGGTAAGCATGCGTTTATAAGTTATTAAACCATCACTCCATGCTTGATGGTGCACCTCAAGTTTAGTCGTGCGCCATTTGCGTTCCAGCTTTCTACATAATAATTTCTGAGCTCTAGTTTCTTCTGTAAACCACGGGGTGCGCTTTTTTGGAGCCTTTTTTAACTTTAGCGGTGCTATGTTATCAATGGTTTCGCGCAGGGCGTCGTTAAAGTTGTTAGTGAGGTTATCAATAGAGCCCACATACTTTGGGAATGGTGCCATTACCGAGGGCAGTAGGTCAGCAAGAGTTGTCGTTGTGGCTGTATTAATGTTGCGGCTGCTATAGCAGTTATTATTATTATTAGTTTGACGAACATGCGTCTGAACCTCGAATTTTATAAGGTAATTATCGGACAATAGTTTAGTATACGGGAGTATCGTAACTTTGGAAACGGTGATACCCCTGACAAGCACTAGGTCTATCGTATTACCGTTGCGATGCGTGGGTTCATTTATTATTTGTGTGAGACCACAGGTATCAATTACAGTCTGGAGCGCTACGCATGGTGGGTCCGATGGGGTATTCATATGGATATTAAAGTCCCCCATTATGATTATATTATCGGCGTGTGTCACTAGATCAGCAACGAACTCTGAGAATTCATTGATAAAGTCCGAATAGTAAATGTCGTCTGCTTTTAACGGCATAATTATACAGTTTTTTGGACATCTCTGTTGCTGAATCTTTTGCAATTTGTTCAATTAATATTGGAGAAGTCACAGTAGAAAGATGGAGTTGGGAAGCTTTAGCCTTTAGCCACACAAACACACGGTGATTCCTTGTTTGAAATTCCTCTAGGTGAAACCTTCCTATGGATCAGAGCGCGGTCAAGAGAACATGGATCCAGACCAAATGTCAACCAGCAGGTTTCGGTGAGAAAATTGTGGTTAGAAGTCAGTTCTTACCGGAGAAAAGCTGAGCTTGTGCCGTCCATAGCTGCCGTCGACTCCCCTGAGACACTGCGCGTCAAGACACCCGTGGAGACACCCTTCCGACTATCAGGTAATATTAAACTCACTAAAACACTAGCAACACAATAGAAAAATAAGGGATTTCCCGGAATTATCCTAGTAAATGTGTCTAAAAACATCGGAATCCGTCCCAATGCAATCACGTTTTTGTTTTTCTAGTCCGTCGCTATCAATATCTTTAAAAACAAATCTTTCATCCTCGCTCAAATTAATGGGGAAATTGTCGTTTTCTCAGTCCGAATAGTACTTTTTTTTGGAGGCTCCCATTAAAAACAATGTGAAAATGCGAGGAGCCATCAAACATGTGACGTCATCGTCTGCGACTTCCGGTCGAGGCAGGGCATTTCTCTTAGGACCGAAAGTTGAGAACTTTATCATGGGTGTTCTCTACTAAATCCTTTCAGCAAAAATATGGCAATATCACGAAATGATCAAGTATGACACATAGAATGGTCCTGCTATCCCTGTTTGAATAAGAAAATCTCATTTCAGTAGGCCTTTAAAGTGACCACTACAACCACTGAACAAGATTATGGAATCACTAAACTTGGAGGATGTTCATTCACTTGTTTAATTTGGTAGAAAGAACCATATGTGAAACAAAACATTTAGATGTCAACTTTCTGGCATTAAGAAACACTAAAATTAAAATCAAGAAAATACATTATGGTAGTCAGTAACAGTTTAATTTTTAGATCAAGCTGAGGGAAAAAATAATCACTCAATTCTAAGGAAATAAATATGGAATCATCAAACCGTCTCATATACTACTAGTACTTTGTTGCACCACCTCTGGCTTGTTTAACAGCTTGCAGTCTCTGAGGCATAGACTTAAAACGGAACTGCACTTTTATATTTAATGTAGTAACCGGCACATATATTTACGTTTTTTGCTCATTTTAAGTACGTGGGGTATTGGTTTCACAAACGCATCATAACGTTTGCTTTTCCCTTCAACAACTACTACTACTCATGCAAATTTCATGAAAGAAAAAAAAAACCTGGCTAAAAAAACTCTGTCTGTGTTTGCGATTACAAGAACAAATATTGCAGATACTTTGTTAATATTCTGGCGACATGGTGACATTAAAATCAGCCTGAGCTAACCTAAACTGTGCCATTAATGTTGCAAAGCATGCTCACAGTCAGAAAGTACAGGACTTCTTCGAGAACCCCACGAATACTGGACAAATGTGGCAGGGCATACAGGTCATCACATATTTAAAGCTGTCCCCCGTCCCTGTGACAACAGTATCAGCATCCTAAATGACCTAAGTCAGTGGTCCCCAACCACCGGGCCGTGGCCACGGCCCGATTGGTACCGGGCCGCAGAATTTTTTTTTTACAAAAAAAATTAAAAAATAAAAATATATATATATTTTTTTTATTAAATCAACATAGAAAACACAATATACACTTACAATTAGTGCAAATACCACAAAAACCTCCCTTTTTCATGACAAAAACGTCCCTTTTTTATGACAAAGCAGAAAAAAAAAAGAAAAAAAAGGACACCCCCCCCCCGCCCCCCCCGGGCCGCGGGACAAATTATTAAGCGTTGACCGGTCCGCGGATACAAAAACATTGGGGACCACTGACCTAAATAACTACTTTGCAAGGTTTGAGGCACTTAACACCACTCCAGCGAGAAAATCCCTCCCTCGCCCTGATGAGCAGCCGCTCAACCTGGACACAGCGGATGTCCTGTAAACCCTGAGGAGAGTGAACCCCCGGAAAGCACCGGGACCTGATGACATTCCGGGCAAGGTGCTTAAGGGATGTGCAGACCAGCTGGCTGGGGTTCTCACAGACATCTTCAACATCTCGCTGACCCCGGCTGTGGTACCATCATGTTTTAAGATGGCCACAATCATTCCTGTGCCTAAAAAACCCCACAATCTCCTCCCTCAATGATTATCGCCCCGTGGCACTCACCCCCATCGTATTGAAGTGCTTCGAGAGGCTGATAAAGGAATACATTGTCTCCAGACTTCCCCCCAAATTTGACCCATACCAGTTCGCTTATCGCCCTAACCGCTCCACAAAATACGCCATCTCCTCTGCACTCCACCTGAGCTTAGAACATCTGGAAGGAAAGGACACACACGTGCGGATGTTGTTTCTGGACTTCAGCTCAGCATTCAACACCATCATCCCGCAGCATTTGGTGAGCAAACTGGCCTCCCTTGGATTCAGTAACCCCCTATGCAACTGGCTGCTTGACTTCCTCACAGACAGACCCCAGTCTGTGAGAGTGGGCAACAACATTTCCCGTGCCATCTCCCTGAGCACCGGCTCCCCCCAGGGCTGCGTCTTGAGTCCGCTGCTGTTCACGTTGATGACCCATGACTGCTGCGCCAGGTCCACTACCAACCATATTGTGAAGTATGCGGACGACCCGACAGTAGTGGGCCTCATCCGTGACAATAACGACATGGACTACAAGGAGGAGGTGAAACATTTGGTTGACTGGTGCAGAACCAACAACCTGGTCCTGAACGTCTACATGAGCAAGGAGATCATCGTTGACTTCAGGAAGCACCAGTCCAGCCACGCTCCATTCTTCATCAACGGCACAGCGGTGGAGATGGTAAGCAGCACCAAGTTCCTGGGGGTGCAGATCACTGACAAGCTCTTGTAAAAAGAGCTCAGTAACGCATGCACTTTTTGCGTCGGATGAAAAGAGCACAGCTCCCTCCCCCCATTCTCACCACATTCTACAGAGGCACTATAGAGAGCCTGCTGACCAACATCATCTCTGTCTGGACTGGAGCCTGCAATGCCTCAGACTGGAAGTCTATTCAGAGAGTGGTGAGGACGGCGGAAAAGATTATTAGGACTCCTCTTCCTCCTATCCAGGAGATCGCAAAAAGCTGCTGCCTGACCAGGGCTCAGAAAATCTGCAAAGACTCCTCCCACCCCCACCAATGACTGTTTTCACTGCTAGACTCTAGGAAGATGTTCTGCAGCCTCCGAAACAGAACCTGAGGTTCTGTAACAGCTTCTTCTCTCAGGCCGTAAGACTCTTGAACCAGTGGCGTCACCAGACAGATTTCACTGGGGCACGTGCCCCAGTGTTGATCTGCAGTGCCCCAGTAAAAATTTCACCAATAAAAAAAAAAAAACACTTCAGAGTTTTAAGTCTACATAACATAGACAACAGCGCACATACTACTTTGTATGGTAATTGATTGCTACTGTATTTACTCCACGTAACAATGAGCACATGGCTAATTAATATGGTAATTTATTCACGTGTGGATCGAGACTTCAGTTAGAGAGGGGGGGGGGATGCGAATCACTGCTGAGGTAGGTAACGTTAGCCAGCAACAATTTGTTAAATATATATTTTTGATTTTGATTTGACTCAAACTGTAACTCCTAGATGGATATCAGCAGAGGTGGGTAGAGTAGCCAGACATTGTACTCAAGTAAGAGTACTGTTACTTTAGAGATTTATTACTCAAGTAAAAGTAAGGAGTAGTCACCCAAATATTTACTTGAGTAAAAGTAAAAAGTACGTTGTGAAAAAACTACTCAAGTAGTGAGTAACTGAGGAGTAACCTGTTCGTTTAATGATTACGGCAACAAATAATGCACAAAAACATAAAAATAGCAATGTGCAAATTCAGAGCCAGGAATATCTCTTAAGCAACTAAAACAATATTATATATTAAATAATAATACATTAAAATAAAAAGAAATTAAGGCAAATTGAGCACCATAGGCTCAGTAGGCATTGATTGATTGATTGATTGATTGAAACTTGTATTAGTAGATTGCACAGTACAGTACATATTCCCAACAATTGAACACTAAATGGTAAGACCCCAATAAGTTTTTCAACGTTAATCAATTACTTAATAAATGACCAAGTCGAGGTGATCGACCTCATATATACATATACATACACACATATCATATATATATATATACATACATACCTTTATATATACAGTATATCATTTATATTTATTTATTTTGCCGTTTTTGTTGACATATTAAAGGTGTTTTAATGAATATACATGCATGTTTAACATATAGATTCCTATCTTTCATGAAGACAAGAATATAAGTTGGTGTATTACCTGATTCTGATGACTTGCATTGATTGGAATCAGAGAGTATAGTGCTGCTAACGTTCCGGTTTTCAAATGGAGGAGAAAAAAAGTTCCTCCTTTCTGTCTAATACATCATGAAAGTCGTTGGTTTTTGGCATCTTATTTGTCCAGCTTCCATATTCGTTTTTATACACTTTACAAGAAATACATTGGCGGCAAACTCCGTAGCTTGCTAGTTTGTTTGCGCTGGCTTTCGGAGACTCTTATTTTGTTAGCGCAGGCGCGATGGAGCGGCTCTTTTATTGTGAAGACAGGAACTGTGCGATCAGTCTTTAGGCCTTTGACGGGAAGTAAATAAATAAATGATAAATGGGTTGTACTTGTATAGCGCTTTTCTACCTTCAAGGTACTCAAAGCGCTTTGACACTACTTCCACATTTACCCATTCACACACACATTCACACACTGATGGAGGGAGCTGCCATGCAAGGCGCCAACCAGCACCCATCAGGAGCAAGGGTGAAGTGTCTTGCTCAGGACACAACGGACATGACGAAGTTGGTACTAGGTGGGATTTGAACCAGGGACCCTCGGGTTGCGCACGGCCACTATACCACTGCGCCACGCCGTCCCTACGGTTGAAATAAAAAGTATGTTTTTTCCTTTACACTTTTGATTGATTGATTGAAACTTTTATTAGTAGATTGCACAGTACAGTACAAATTCCGTACAGTTGACCACTAAATGGTAACACCACAATAAGTTTCTCAACATGTCGGGTTCTACGTGTGACGGTCACGTGACCACCTGGCTCTGTTTGATTGGTCCAACGTCACCAGTGACTGCATGTGATTGGTGAAACGCGGGCATGCGTAGTTCCTACTTTGAATGCGTGTCTGACAAAATCAAAACAAACAAAGCGTGCATTAACAGATCGATTAAAAAAAAGTAACGAGTAGCGACCTGATTGCAGATAAATGGAGCGGAGTAAAAGTAGCGTTTCTTCGCTATAAATATACTCAAGTAAAAGTAAAAGTATGTTGCATAAAAACTACTCTTAGAAGTACAATTTATCCCAAAAGTTACTCAAGTAGATGTAACGGAGTAAATGTAGCGTGTTACTACCCACCTCTGGATAGCAGAAAGTTATTCGCCCGCAGCAGGGAAAAAGCAGCTAGGAATGAGTGATGTAAGTGAAGTCCTAGCTAGCTAGGCAACATCATTGTCTTAAGTTGATGCTAAGTTTGCTAACGTTATTCCTTGTATCAAGACAAACATATTCATTTGCTATACGAGCTGTCGGGGGAATTTCCAATGAACATAAAACATAATGTTGGTTATTGTCTGCTGGTTCTGCATCAATGATGATTTGGAGTAAGCATGTGTGAGTTGAGTGCTTCTCAAATGATTTATCTTCAGGAAGAAAAACATTTTTCCATATCATCAAGTCATGAGCAAAATTTTTAAATCATTCAGTTTATTTCACAGAAAAATAGCACAGTAGACTTGTCTTGTTAATCGGTGTGACTTTAACTAAAATAATCTTGTTTTGTCACCAGAAAAATGGCTACAGCTAAAGCATCTGGTTTTGTTTCCAGAAAAAATAATAACATTTCTGTATTTGTTTTCAAAAAGATGGCTGAAAATAGGATTAGCCACATTGCCATAAATGGAAATTAAATAATATAAAAGAACCAGAGATGTAGGGGTGCTTTATTTTTTTTTTTTTACTTTTGTAGATTTTAAATTTGCTGATGATTACTGCAATATATATTTCAAAAAGATTCATTGCTCTTCCTTTTTGCTTTTACCAGTAGCAGTTTAGAAGTCTGGAGTAAAAAAGTGCACAAATAGGTCAAATGCATTAGTTAATTTCAGGTGGTTAATCAAAGATCCATACAACATAATCTGGTATGATTTCATAGTTTAAAGCACTATTTATGTATTTTTTATGATAAATAAGTGCTAAAAATGTTTTAGCTTGCGCGCTTTGCACGCTCACATGAATTATTTGTGCCCCAGTACAGTATTAGGTCTAGTGACGCCCCTGTCTTGAACACATCATTAATAAAATATCCCCTCATCTCCCCCCAAAATGGATTATCTCCATCCATCCATCCATCTTCTTCCGCTTATCCGAGGTCGGGTCACGGGGGCAACAACCTAAGCAGGGAAACCCAGACTTCCCTTTCCCCAGCCACTTCGTCTAGCTCTTCCCGGGGATCCCGAGGCGTTCCCAGGCCAGCTGGGGGACATAGTCTTCCCAACGTGTCCTGGGTCTTCCCCGTGGCCTCCTACCGGTTGAACGTGCCCTAAACACCTCCCTAGGGAGGCGTTCGGGTGGCATCCTGACCAGATGCCCGAACCACCTCATCTGGCTCCTCTCGATGTGAAGGAGCAGCGGCTTTACTTTGAGTTCCTCCCGGATGGCAGAGCTTCTCACCCTATCTCTAAGGAAGAGCCCCGCCACACGGCGGAGGAAACTCATTTCGGCCGCTTGTACCCGTGATCTTATCCTTTCGGTCACGACCCAAAGCTCATGACCATAGGTGAGGATGGGAACGTAGATCGACCGGTAAATTGAGAGCTTTGCCTTCCGGCTCAGCTCCTTCTTCACCACAACTGATCGGTACAACGTCCGCATTACTGAAGTCGCCCCACCGATCCGCCTGTCGATCTCACGATCCACTCTTCCCTCACTCGTGAACAAGAATCCTAGGTACTTGAACTCCTCCACTTGGGGCAGTGTCTCCTCCCCAACCCGGAGATGGCATTCCACCCTTTTCCGGGCGAGAACCATGGACTCGGACTTGGAGGTGCTGATTCTCATTCCGGTTGCTTCACACTCGGCTGCAAACCGATCCAGTAAGAGCTGAAGATCCCGGTCAGATGAAGCCATCAGGACCACATCATCTGCAAAAAGCAGAGACCTAATCCTGCGGTCACCAAACCGGAACCCCTCAACGCCTTGACTGCGCCTAGAAATTCTGTCCATAAAAGTTATGAACAGAATCAGTGACAAAGGACAGCCTTGGCGGAGTCCAACTCTCACTGGAAATGTGTTCGACTTACTGCCGGCAATGCGGACCAAACTCTGGCACTGATCGTACAGGGAGCGGACTGCCATAATAAGACAGTCCGATACCCCCAACTCTCTGAGCACTCCCCACAGGACTTCCCGAGGGACACGGTCGAATGCCTTCTCCAAGTCCACAAAGCACATGTAGACTGGTTGGGCAAACTCCCATGCACCCTCAAGAACCCTGCAGAGAGTATAGAGCTGGTCCACAGTTCCACGACCAGGACGAAAACCACACTGTTCCTCCTGAATCCGAGGTTCGACTATCCAGCGTAGCCTCCTCTCCAGTACACCTGAATAAACCTTACCGGGAAGGCTGAGGAGTGTGATCCCACGATAGTTGGAACACACCCTCCGGTCCACCTTCTTAAAGAGAGGAATCACCACCCCGGTCTGCCAATCCAGAGGTACCGCCCCCGATGTCCACGCGATGCTGCAGAGTCTTGTCAACCAAGACAGCCCCACAGGATCCAGAGCCTTAAGGAACTCCGGGCGGATGTCGTCCACCCCCGTGGCCTTGCCACCGAGGAGCTTTTTAACTACCTCAGCGACCTCAGCCCCAGAAATAGGAGAGTCCACGACAGATTGCCCTTCCTCATAGGAAGACGTGTTGGTGGGATTGAGGAGGTCTTCGAAGTATTCCTTCCACCTATCCACAACATCCACAGTTGAGGTCAGCAGAACACCATCCGCACCATACACGGTGTTGATAGTGCACTGCTTCCCCTTCCCTAGGCGGCGGACGGTGGTCCAGAATCGCTTCGAAGCCGTCCGGAAGTCGTTTTCCATGGCTTCCCCGAACTCCTCCCATGTCCGAGTTTTTGCCTCAGCGACCGCTGAAGCCGCACACCGCTTGGCCTGTTGGTACCTGTCCACTGCCTCCGGAGTCCTATGAGCCAAAAGGACCCGATAGGACTCCTTCTTCAGCTTGACGGCATCCCTCACCGCTGGTGTCCACCAAGGGGTTTTAGGATTTCCGCCTCGACAGGCACCAACTACCTTGCGGCCACAGCTCCGATCAGCTGCCTCAACAATAGAGGTGCGGAACATACTCCACTCGGACTCAATGTCCAGCACCTCCCTCGTGACATGTTCGAAGTTCTTCCGCAGGTGGGAATTGAAACTTTCTCTGACAGGAGACTCTGTCAGACGTTCCCAGCAGACCCTCACAATACGTTTGGGCCTGCCAGGTCTGTCCGGCATCCTCCCCCACCATCGCAGCCAACTCACCACCAGGTGATGATTGGTAGAAAGCTCTGCCCCTCTCTTCACCCGAGTGTCCAAAACATAAGGCCGCAAATCCGATGACACAACTACAAAGTCGATCATGGAACCGCGGCCGAGGGTGTCCTGGTGCCAAGTGCACATATGGACACCCTTATGTTTGAACATGGTGTTTGTAATGGACAAACTGTGACGAGCACAAAAGTCCAATAACAAAACACCACTCGGGTTCAGATCCGGGCGGCCATTCTTCCCAATCACGCCTCTCCAGGTTTCACTGTCGTTGCCAACATGAGCATTGAAGTCCCCCAGTAGGACAAGGGAATCACCCGGGGGAGCACTTTCCAGTACTCCCTCGAGTGTACCCAAAAAGGGTGGGTACTCTGAACTGCTGTTTGGTGCGTAAGCACAAACAAGTCAGGACCCGTCCCCCCACCCGAAGACGGAGGGAGGCTACCCTTTCGTCCACTGGGTTGAACTCCAACGTGCAGGCTTTAAGCCGGGGGGCAACCAGAATTGCCACCCCAGCCCGTCGCCTCTCACTGTCGGCAACGCCAGAGTGGAAGAGGGTCCAGTCCCTCTCGAGAGAAGTGGTTTCAGATTAACTCGCTGGAATAAAAAAATAGAATATAACATACATCCATAAACCTGGATGCATATGCAAAAGTGCAATATATTTATCTGTACAGTAATCCATTTATTTATATCTGCACCTTATTGCTTTTTTTATCCTGCACTACCAAGAGCTAATGCAATGAAATTTCGTTCTTATTTTTACTGTAAAGTTCAAATTTGAATGACAATAAAAAGGAAGTCTAAGTCTAAGGTCCTAGATCTACAGTAAATGGAGTATTGTTGGCAGTTATGAATGTTTTTTTAGAGGGCTGTGTGGGCAGAATAGTGCACTCCCATTAGCTCGTACAAAGGAATTTTACGACTTAGAATGCATAACAAAAGGAAAAACATGTGATCTTGTCTTACATGGGGATTGTGAATGATAAGCAAAATTCCCCCAAAAAAGTGCAACTCCTGTTTAAAGAGCGACAGAGTACTATTCATCAATCCTGCTGCAACTCTTTGCTGAGTGTTGTTGTCGGATCAGCTTGGCAGGTTTGAGTTTTGTCATGGACCATTTTCTTCAATTTCCATCACAGATTTTTAATTGCTAGGACATGTTGGGAAGACTATGTCTCCTGGCTGGCCTGGGAACGCCTCAAGATCCCCTGGTAAGAGCTGGACAAAGTGGCTGGGGAGGGGAAAGTCTGGGCTTCCCTGCTTTGGCTGCTGCCCCCGTGACCAGACCTCGGATAAGCAGATGGATGGATGGATTTTCAATTGCATTGAGATCCAGACTATATGCAGGCCATGACATTGGCCTCAAGTTACGTTTTTTACAGTTTTTGCTCCATGCAACATCAACTTGAAACTGATGTCATCATCCCCAAAGTGTCCAAAATGTCAATGTAAACTTATGTACGTATTGAAGATGTATTGACAGCCATCCCCACAGTGACTTTACATAACGTGCACCCCCATGTAATTAATGATTGTGTAAATGTCGTCTTCATAAAGTGTAGTAAAAAAAAAAAAAAAAAAAAAGACTCTCATCTAGTCACCCATGGTCCACAATTGCGTTATGTTAGCCCATTATAACCTTGTTTTTACTGTTTCAATATAAATGACGGCTTTTGTTGAGCTTTTATGTAATTCAATTCCATTTCCTTTAAGCAGTTTCTTACAGTTTGGTCACAGATGGTGACTCCAGTTTCTGCCTGTGTTCTACATTTGTTTTGTTGTGCAGTGTCTGTTTTCAAGACATAATGCTTTAAGTTTTGGTCTTTCTCTCTGGCACTCAACGAGGTTGGACGCTCCCCTTTCCTCTCCTTTATCTCTCCTGCTTGCTTCTTTGTTTTGTCTTAGCTTTTTTGTTGCCTCTTTTTGCACTGCTCTCCAAATCTAAACATTGGAACTATTTGACTGGCCTCAACAAAATTGACAAGATTTTGGGTTTGGGGGAACCTGCTGTCGTGACGAAGCGGTTGTTGCTGGACACACGATGGACTCTTGGGAGAAAAAGGAGTGGCGTGTGATTGGCGACCCTTTTTTGTCGAGGACGTGAAGATATCCACCTATTCGGAATTATGACAACAGGACATCTGCTGATTGGAGTAAGCGTTGCTCTGGTTTGTCGACAAATTGGAAGTTGCTGGCAGTCTTCAAAGTACCCCAAAGCTGCCCCAAAAATTGGAGGATGCGGGAAGAACTGTGGATTACATCGGACTGTCTACCCCGCAGGTTTTGAGGACCAGTCATAGACAATTTAGAGTGAAAAACACATTTTATTTTCTCTCGCATACAAAATCATTCTTACTTGGATTGTTCCCTGGCTTCGAGACTCTCCCGAAGAACAGCGCAGCGAAGACACAGCAAGCTCCCTTCTTGTCTCTCATGGACACACCTGTTGTTGTTGACTTTGGACGAGACGTCACAATACATCAAGGCCGCGGAACAGAGACACACTACGGGCTTATACACACACACACACATATATCCACCAATAAATATACGCCACACATACACCCCCCCCAACCCAATGCCCTCGACGCAAATCCTGCAGGGGTGATGAATGCATGGTCAGCGCCTGAGAGCTGCGACCTACCACCATGACCTTGAACTACCTTCCCTCTGTTGCTAGATATCTCGAGATGTATGTTGTAATATGTATATGTGCTTTGCTATGGAGGTTTTTTCCCACTCTGAACTGGGCCCCCTTAGGAGCCCAGTCTGGATTGTATTTTTTTTACTCATCCTTCCCCAGTGTTTACCTTTTTCCCCATCTTTTACGGGGCGCCTTATGGCGACCCATCAGCGTTCTTGTTCTGTTACCCTGTACACCGTTTATCTCATCTTGAACAGGTTTGTGCTGAAAACAAAGTTTCGTTGTACTCGTGCAATGACAATAAAGACATATCCTATCCTAGACAATGTTTTTTTGTATGCTCGCTTTTTACAAGTCTCCCCATTGTGTTTGTACTTGGTCCAAATCCAGGGTTGCATTTCTGTGGTGTCAGATTAATAGAAAATAGTACATTTATTTCAATTCTATATCAATTCATAATTTTCAAAAATAGATTTTAAGTACTCGCTAATCAAATATGTCAGCAGCCAAAAGGGGCTTTTTAAACTCATTTTAAAAAGCTTTTATTAAAATGTTCCTACCAAATAATTGCACAAATCAGTTTGATGCAAGAATTGACTTTGAATCAAATCGCCGCCCCAAGAATCAAGGATTTGACAGTGCAGTGCTGTCCCAAATCGAAAACTGTTGTGGCGTACGTACCCGCTGCTCCTTCTTCTGTTCACTTCAAGTTAGTCTCTCCTCTTCCCCAACATAGCGAAGAGAGACCCAATGGGAATGATGCCAGGAAGGCATCCCAGCTCTGCTGTAACAAGGTCGTGGGGAGTGCCGTGCCCAGAGGGCTTGGATCTGTGTGTGGTAGGTTTTCATCACTGTACACACTCACCAGTTTAGTATTTTTGAGTGCAACATTCAGCTACTGACAGTGTACACTGCATTTTCCATACTCCGTGTGTACCAGTGACGTGCGGTGAGGTATATAGCTGGTGAGGCACTGACGTAATAAGAATCAGATTTACAAATATACAGTATTTGCGCTGTGCAGATTATTTGCCATTTGATTGGGAGCAGTTTACGGGTTATGTTTCATTTCTGCATTCTTTACACATACAAACTGTTGACCACAAAATTTGAATTTCATTAAAAACGAAACACAAATAATGTTATCGTTGTCTTACCTTTACTTATAAAGGAAGTCCATGCGCCGGTCCTTCTGGATAAAAATATCCGTCAATTTCTGGTAAAAGTCCTCCTTCACTTCCTTCAGTTTTAAAAGTCTTATAAGAGTTCAACATAGTTGCCGCGATTAGCAGAGCTTCGACTCTCATCATTTCCACAAATTGCTAGGTGCTATTTGGCGAGGACGCAGGTCGCATTGATGACATCTTTTAAATGATCTCGGTTCACTTTTACCTTAGCATTGTGGACACTGATGTTGAGTCACTGCTGTTCATCCAACGCCAAGTCTATCCTCGTCATCCAAAACGTTTTTAGTGCAACCTGGCTTTGAATATGAGCGGCCGACTACTCATGTTTGGTGAGACTTCTTTGCAAATTCTTTAGGTCAAAAATCCCATTTGAGTCGACAGTTCCACAGGTTGAAAAAAAGAAGGCAAGGAAAGCAGAAAAGGCGGTTTCTTGCAGAACGTCCACAAAGCCATTATTTTCACGTATACCACTCCGTTTGGAATGAGGGAGTAACTTTCCGTCCTGCTGATTGAAACAAACCATCCAGCTCCGGTGTTGGTCTACCTTTAGTAATTATCTCCTGCTTTGCTTGAAAGTCCACTTTAGAAAACTGTTTAAGTGCAGAAATGTAGTCATCTATGTTGAAAGACGGGGTGCACAAGACGGAAAAAATAAGTCACTGCGGTACTTACTCGCTGAGGCCACCGTATGTCTGGGATCATGAGCGCCCGCCCCAATCCACAAAGCCATTCTTTTCACGTATACCACTCCGTTTGTAAAGAGCGAGTAACTTTCCGTCCTGCTGATTGAAACAAACCATCCAGCTCCGGCGCTGGTCTTCCTTCAGTAATTATCTCCTGCTTCGCTTGAAAGTCCACTTTAGAAAACTTTTAAGTGCAGTAGTGCAGTAATGTAGTCATCCATGTTGAAAGACGGGGTGCACGAGACGGAAAGAATAAGTCGCTGCTGCACTTACCCGCTGAGGCAACCGTATGTCTGGGATCATGAGCGCCCGCCCCAATTGTGAGGCAAGAGAACTGTTTGCCTCACCTCACACTTTTTTCTCTGCCGTTTAGATGGCTCAACCAACACACAAAACATGTTACTCGCTGCAGCACTTGATTCGCTTACGCCACCGTATGTCTCTGATCACTTACCCGCTGAGGCAACCGTATGTCTGGGATCATGAGCGCCCGCCCCAATCGTGAGACACGAGACTGGTTTGCCTCACTTCAGACTCTTTTCTCTGCCATTTTGAACGCTCACCAACACACCAGACAAGAACATGCTCTGGCCGCACGGCAGACAGAGAAGTTTACGAGGGATTGCGAAAATTCAGCCATTTTGAAGAAAAAAATTATCCAAATTGGTGAAGCTAAATGAAAATTAAAAACTAGCAATTACAATTATTTTATCATTATATATTTTATTTATTTGCATGATCACAGGTGAGGCACTGCCTCCCCTGCCCGCACGTCACTGGTGCGTACCCACTTAAGCACTCAAACGACTAAAGGTAAAGTTTAAGTATGAAATTGAGACACAAGCTTGGAGCTTTACACATCTTCACACACCAAAAAGGACTAAACATGTTTGATAACAAAACTGTCACCTGAATCCATCATCAAGCTTGACCATAGTAGCATGAATAAATAATAGCAAAGAATAAGGTTTTTTTGCTTCACGGGGGAGGAAAAGAACTGTATAAACCAGGACATTGCCAAAAATATTTCAGCACTGTAAATCCTCACGAGACCATACATACAATTTGTAAAGTGACATATCAATATTTGAACATTACAGCATTCAAACTTTGTTAGTAAGGCTTCAATATTGATGTCTAAACAAATCAACAGAAAAAACATATTCACTGGCTTTAATTGTAAGTTAGGCTACGATATTGCTTTCCAAACAAACCATCAGAAAAACAATCAACAGGATACATTTAAACTCGGGATGGTCCAATCCGATACACTGGGTTGGTATAATCAATTTTACTGCATCGGATATCCCCTCCAATCTGATATTAAAAGCTCCAAATACAATATTAATGTTAAATATATGGTACGTTAAGTTGTATCTATTTTTTTTTTGTGCTGTATTTAAGGTATACACCACAGTGAAGTGAGGAGTATCATTGTACACTGAAATTTTAATTACAAAATCACACTTTAATGTTATTTTGAAATATGTAAAAACACTATTGAAAACAGTCCACCTTAACTATGCTGCGCTTTATTAAAACTTTAAAATTTGTGTTTCATTTTCAATAATTTGTTTTTCTTCAGAGGAGCAGAAAATTTGTTGCAGTTTGATTGTAAAAATTACACATTTTAAAAAAAGTACTGTACATGCATAAAATGTATATATATAAACAAGAAAGGAGAAAAATATCGTAATCGGCATATTCTATGTTGCAATATGGATATCGGGCCATCCCTAATTTTTCAACCGTTCTGAAGGTGCTTGTTCAGTTTGCAATCCACCACTGAACTTGTTGCCAAGGTTTAGGATTTACTTCTGGCCGGTTTCTGCTTTAGCGGTCACAACAATCTGATACATGAAAAATGTAGTTCCGGAACCACAAATGTTGAAACAAGAAATACAATATGGGGAACAAAACAAAAACTAAAATCCTTACAGGATTTCCAAGTTTGGGACCATGTGAATTGCCTGAAGGACATGAAACACAATGTGGTAATAATATGAGTCAGTCTTGACAGGCAACACTGACATAAAAAATATTTCTTATTTCCAAGAATGCACTTACCTTACTGTAAAAACAACAACTTAATATATATCCATTAGGTTAGCAAGTTTAAAATTATGCTTGTATTTATTTTGTCAACCTGATGCACAGTACAACCTCAGGGAGGTCCACCTTACACTTGGAAAACCACTGGTTTAGGATATAGAAATGAGCACTCTCCAGGGTTCTGGATTTATAATGCCCTACCTGAGGATGCTTAGTCTAAAACACTCAATAATGCTACTGTACACAACTGGAAAAAATAAAAGTACAGTCATAGCTAGTGCTACTGCACCCCAAAAGAGGTTTTGAGGAAGCAGATTATCAAAAAAAAAGTAAGTCATGACTACAGGAATATATTTTCCTTTACAATTAAAATGGTAAATTGACAATTATAATACATAAATGTTGTAATCAAAATCAATGTATTGACAGTCCATCTAAAGTAGAAGACTCCACTTCCTGTCCTTTGAGTGGAAGGAAGGGGTTCTTAACACAATGTTGAGCTTTACATTGGCTGGTATTTGGGTGAAGACTTCAAGGCCATCACCAAAGGTCATTCAGCTGTCACCAAGGTAACCGTGTTAGAATGGCGTATGGCAGGATCTGAAATGCATAAAATGAATTGTTTTTCACTGAATGGCTGGTCCAAAAACAGCAAAAACAAAAACCATTGAAACCTGTTTAAGTCAGCCCTTGCCTGTCTTATTAAACTGTAGAAAAAATGTTGACATTAAGTTTGAGACCCAACGAGCTAATTCCTTTGAAAAATGTATCCATCTATGGCCCCATATGTTTAATATTGTTATCTTAATTAGCGCTAATCAGCATAAAACAACAACATAAATTTAACTATGGTCTGGTTAAACAGCATTAAAATGTGCACATTGACTAACAGTGCAAAGTATACTTTGAAATAAAAACATGGCCAAATCAACCTGGATTATACCACAATAACTATAAAATATGTTTTTAAAGATTGATAGCCACCATGAAAAACGAGTTGGTGTATTCGCGTCATCTTCATTTGCATAGTAGTCAAGCCAATAACAAATTGTTGCAGCAACCTTTACAGACAATAATATAAAATATATGAAAACAGACAAACTTACTCCCCATTTTTCGTTTTAAAAATGTGGGAAAACAATGTCTACAAACTGCAGTAGGTTTATAAATCCTATATTATTCCCAATTCTGACAACATATCTGTATGAAGTCGAATGTATATGTGTAAACAAATCTCTTGTTTCAGTGTCAGTTAAATCGCCAACCGCGTCTGTTGGCATCAGTAAACCAAAGGGTTTCACTGTACTCTTAAAGGGGTTATATTATGCAAAACAAACTTTTCTTACTTTTTAGCATCTGTTTTATGTATTTTGGAACCTAATAACTACCGGGAATTTAAAATCAAACCCTGAAGGTTTGATACTGAAGATATTTTGATATTGAAGATATTTATAATACAACTTTGCCTTCAGTTATATTTCCTCCAAACGAGCAGTCTGGAATACTGCGTACCTATTGTCACAGAGACCTGGCTGTATCAAAACAGTCAGGTCGTGGCTATTGAGCTAGCGGGCTGTGCTGTCTTCAGAGCCGACTGAACAACAGACTACGGTAAAACCAAAGGAGGAGGACTCTGTTTAAAATCGACAACAGATGGTGTACCAACTTGACTGTTAAAAGCACTCACTGCTCTCCGGACAATGAACTTACGATGCTGCTGTGCAGACTTTTTTTTTTCTGTATAGGGGAGTTCACATCAGTAATTATTGCTGCATCAACCAGCATTTATATATGCAGATAGACAGTGTAATTATAGTAGCAGGGGATTTTAAGCACACCAACCTGAAATCGGTCCTGCCCAAATTCCACAAATATGTGAACTTACCCACCGGAGAGAACAACACTTTAGACCAGGTCTACTGCAACATCTCCAACACTTACAAAGCCGTCAGCCTCATTTGGGTTTCTCTGACCACCTATCTGTTTCCCTCATCCCTGCGTATAAACCACTGATCTACCAACAAAGAACAGCTGCTAAGTCTGGACTGAGGAAGCCATCTCACTATTTTGATCTGACAGGTTGGGGAGGTTTTGCAGAGGGATCAGACCTGTACATACTCTTCTGCAGTACTGGATTACAACAATTTCTGTACTGAAAATGTGACAGAGACAAGAAATGTTAACGTGTTCCCCTACCAGAGACCGTGGCTTAACAGCGAAGTATAGACCCTGCTTAAGAAGCGTGATACTGCCTTCAGATCTGTGGACCCACAAAATTACAGAGGCACGAAAATGTCTGAGGAAGGGCATTATGAATGGCAAGCGCGGTTACTAGCAGTGCATCAAGGCCCACTTCAATGACAACAACTGCAGAGACATCTAACAGGGGATTAAGATCCTGACTGACTACATTAACACCAAAGCCACGATACCTTCAGACAGCAACCTCTCAGACACACTGAATCAGTTCTTTTTTCCGCTTTGACCATCACAATGGGAAACCAGACACACACCCTGCTCCAGCAGCGGAAAACAACCTGCTACAGCACCAGCCACATCAGGTCAAAGCCATCCCGCGCAGGGTCAATATAAGGAAGGTACCTGGCTCAGATGGCATCCAGGGGTGGGTTTTCAAGACTTGCACAGACCAGTTAGCAGAAGTATTCACAAACATCTTCAACCTCTCGCTACAACAGTCTGTGGTTCCCACCTGCCTTAAATCAGCAGTCATCATCACCATACCCAAAAAGAACACAGTAAACTGTCTGAACGACAATCGCCCAGTTACTCTCACTCCCATCATCACCAAATGCTATGAGAGACTCATTCTCTCCTCCAAGTCTGCCATCTTTACTGACCTGGATCAATACTTGTTTGCCTACCGGGCAAATAGGTCGACAGAAGACGCTGTCATGATGGCGCTCCACAAAACCCTCACTCACCTGGACCAGAGTAAGACCTATGTGAGGATGCTATCCATTAATCCTTGTAGGACTGATTAAGAACAACGATAAGTCAGCTTACAGGGAGGAGGTCAAACACCTGATTCGTGCTCTCAGAACAACCTGGATCTAAACACAACCAAAACCAAACACAAAGTTGTGGACTTCAGAAAATCCAGGAAGACTGTGCCCCCATGAATAGATAGATTAACGTGGACCCCGACTTAAACAAGTTGAAAAACTTATTCGGGTGTTACCATTTAGTGGTCAATTGTACGGAATATGTACCAAACTGTGCAATCTACTAATAAAAATATCAATCAATCAATCAATGAATCAAAACCCTCTCTATTAAAAGGAGGTTGAGAGGGTGGAAAGCTTCTGGTTCTTTGGATTATACACATCAGTCGACTTCACCTGGTCCACCCACACATCTAATCAGATGAGGAAGGCCCATCAGCGTCTTTACTTCCTCAAAAAGTTAAAGCAGGCTGACCTCCCCCGACAGCTGCTGGTCAACTTTTAGAGACTCCATCGAGTCCATCCTGACATACTGCTGCACTGTGTGGTTCACTAGCTGCACTGTAAAGGATAAAAAGGACCTGCGGCGGGTGGTGAGGATAGCGGAGAAAATAAACAACATTTCTGTGACATTTACACCGGCTGACTCCACAAGAAGGCCCAAAAAAATCAGCACTGACCCCACACACCCCAGACATACCTTGTTCTTTCCTGTCCCCTCGAGGTACTTTCCCTCAAATCCAGAACCACAAGACTAACAGCTTTTTCCATCAGGCTGTGAAATCCATCCTCCCACCCAAAAACCAACACTCACACACACACACACACACACACACACACACACACACACACACACACACACACACACACACACACACACACACACACACACACACACACACACACACACACACACACACACACACACACACACACACACACACACACACACACACACACACACACACACACACACACACACACACACACACACACACACACACACACACACCCGACGCTTCCCCCTCCCTCTCCCCCTCCATTGCACTATGAACCTGAAGCGACTGATCCAGTTTACATCTCGGTGCAATACAACGCACAGGTTTACACTAGTTTTATGTACTGTGACTTTGTATTTTTGTATTGTTTTTATATTTCTATTGTTGTATTTTCTTGTGTGTCTCGCCTTGATGTGGGGCTGCTAAACTGAATTTCACAGTAATTGTTGGTGAGAATGTGACTGTGACATCCATCCATTTTCTCCCGTTTATTCCCTTCAGGATCGTGGGGGGCGCCGGAGCTTCTCTCAGCTACAATCACGATTTAATTAAATAAAAATAAAAACGGCAAATTCTGAAGAGACAGTCAGAAAGCGGCTTAAAGATGGTCTGTAAAACAAAATCTAATCAAAATTTTGACCAAACCACCATCATTACATGATAGGAAGGGTTTTAAATGTAAAAAAACCAACACAATATGACCCCTTTAAATGTTACATAGTATATAGCGTAACAATGCGCATCTTTGTTCAGCAGGAGTTTTTTTAAGTGAACAGATGAGGTAGATGGCACACCACTCAGAAAAAAAGTTCAAAATAAATGTGACCTTTTTTTTTTATGGTTGAGGGTTTTGAAATGTAATCCCAGAATCGTATAGTTAGTTTGCTTTATCCATTCCAAAATCAGTTTTGAGATGTTTGGTCAAGTGTCAGTGTACTATTGTCACTTGTGTCCCAGTTTCAGTTGTTTTGCTGTTGACTTTGAAAGTTTTTTCTCCTTCACGATGTCATCAAGTTTATACAGTGCATCATTAGTACTGGCAGTAAAATTGCCCCAAAGAATGATGCAACAACCACCAGGCTCAACAGCTGCTGCAGTTTTCTTTCCTACTTCTTTTCAAAATAGCTCAACCTTTGTATTGGACATACATACAAAGCTTGTCCAGAAGTTATTTGCTTTGTCTGTGTGTGCAGCTGCAAACTTCAGTTAAGTAGGATTGAGTTGATTTTGGAGCAGAGCTTGTTTCTTGGTCAACAAGAGGAAGAGTGGGGAAGTACAGCAACTCGAGGGTTGCTGGTTTGGACTAATTCTCGCCATCCCTGTTACTGCTTTTGTTTGATTGATTGATTGATTGAAACTTTTATTAGTAGATTTGCAAAGTTCAGTACATATTATGTACAATTGACCAGTAAATGGTAACACTCAAATAAGTTTTTCAACTTGTTTAGGGCGGGGTCTACGTTAATCAATTCATGTGTTTGTTGTTAATACACTTGAATCATCACCTTGCTTCCCCAGCCCCTGACATTGGTGTATAAAATGTGAAGTAACGCTTGGCTTGGTCGATCTGTTGGCACCAATTGGTAGCCATGTTTATGGCATTCTACCCCAGAGCGGCTGTAGCTACATATGTATTTATTGTCTTACACAGGAATTGTGGATTCAAAAGCAGTTTGCATTTGATGCTGCGTTCCATTTGTAATGGTAAATCAGAGTTTCCGAGTTCCTAGTCAGAAATTTCAATGAGTACACCCCCTGAGGTCGGATTTCCAAGTCGGAAAGTCATCACCACAACTGAGTTGGCTTTAAAGATAGCTACATACAACCGTAGTACACATGGAACCCAACATGAGTGTAAACACTTATAGAAAAGCTTCAGTGATAGTTATTTCCACTTCTGACAATTTTTTGTTGCACTAAATCAGCCATATATGATGTATAGTTGAACACTTATACAGTGCAACCAGAAAGTATTCAAAGCACTTAACTTTTTGCAACATTTTGTTATGTTACAGCCTCATTCCAAAAAATACATTTATTTTTGTCCTCAAAATTCTATGCACGAAACCTATAGTGACAACCTTAAAACATTTTTTTAAGCTTTTTGCAAATTACAAATAAAAACTATGAAATCACAAGCACATACGTATTCACAGCCTTTGTGCAATATATTTTTGATGCACCTTTGGCAGCAATTAAAACTTCAACTCTTTTTGAATATGATGCTGCAAACTTGGCAAATCTATCTTTGGGCAGTTTTGCCCATTCTTCTTTGCGGCACCTCTGAAGCTCCATCAGGTTGGATGGGAAGCATCGGTGCGCAGCCTTTTTCAGATCTCTCCAGAGATGTTCAATGGTATTGAAGTCTGGGCTCTGGCTGGGCCACTCAAGGACATTTACAGAGTTGTCCTGAAGCCATTCCTTTGATATCTTGGCTGTGTGCTTAGGGTCGTTGTCCTACTAAAAGGTGAACGGTTGCCCCAGAAAGGTTCAAGAGCGCTCTGAAGCAGGTTTTCATCTAGGATGTCTCTGTACATCTCTGCATTCATATTTCCCTCTATTCTAGCTTGTCTCCCAGTTCCTGCTGCTAAAAAACCTCCCCACAGCATAATGCCGCCACCACCATAATTCACTGTAGGGATGGTATTGGCCTGGTGAAGAGCGGTGTCTGGTTTCCTGCAAACATGGTCTGCAATTCACACAAAAAGTTTATTCTTTGTCTTATCAGATAAGAGATTTTTTTTTTCATGGTCTGAGAATCTTTCAGGTACATTTTGGAAAACTTGAGGCGAGCTGCCATGTTCTTTTCACCAAGGAATGGCTTCTGTTTGGCCACTCTACCATACCGGGCTAATTGGTGGATTGCCTGCAGAGATGGTTGTTCTTCTAGAAGGTTCTCCTTTCTCCACAGAAGAATGCTGTAGCTCAGACGGATTGACCATCAGTTTAGATGGCCGGCCAGCTCTCATAAGAGTCTTGGTGGTTCCAAACGTTTTCCATTTGCGGATGATGAAGGCCACAGGTGCTCATTGTGGCCTTCAAAGCAGCAGATATTTCTTTTGTATCCTTCCCCAGATATGTGCCTCGAGACCATCCTGTCTCGGAGATCTACAAACAATTCCTTCGACTTCACGCTTGGTTTTCGCTCTGCCATGCACTGTCAAGAGTTGGACCTATATATTTATATATATATATATATATATATATATATATATATATATATATAAAAACCAATCCATTTTCTACCGCTTATTCCCTTTCGGGGTCGCGGGGGGCGCTAGCGCCTATCTCAGCTACAATCGGGCGGAATATATATATATATATATATATATATATATAGACAGGTGTGTGCCTTTCCAAATCATGTTCAATCAAATGAATTTTCCAAAGGTGGACTCTAATTAAGCTGTTGGAACATTTCAAGGAGGATCAGTTGAAAGAGGATGCACCTGAGCTCACTTTTGAGCTTCATGGCAAAGGCTGTGAATACTTATGTGCATATGATTTCTTAGTATTTTATTTTTTATACATTTGAAAATGCTCTACAAAACAAAATACATTTTACAATGTCACTATGGGGTATTTTGTGTCAAATTTTGAGGACCAAAATGAATACATGCCATTATTGAAATAGAGTTGTAACATAAAATGTGGAAAAAGTGAAGCGGTGTGATTACTTTTCGTATTCACAATTTATGGTTATGTTACCGTAGTATACATTAGATTTTTACATGTGTTTTATACGTTCTACTTTCCTATCAATAGCGCCTGTGTTTCCTCTTCATCCACCGTGTTTGAATGTTGCAGAAAGAGTGAAAGAGTGTCCTTTTCCATAAGTTGCTTGTATTTAGAAAAGGCTAGCATGAGAATAGCTTTCGTTGATGTGGCCATTTTGATTTCTGACCTCGTAACTGCAACGCTCATTATAAAGCTATGAGGTAATTCCCAGCTACGACTTCCAACTTCCGAGGTTAACGGAACACACTAAGTCGCAGTGTCTGCGCTTTTGGACATTCCAAATTATACCATTTTGGTCTGTATTTTCTCCTCGGCCTCTTTGAAAACAATATCTGAGAACAATATGAAAATGTAACCACAGTCAATTTATTTTATTAGTATGAAGTCCAACAATGTGACACCAAAGACTGCATGACTGTATCTATGATATAACAAGCTCATTTGCAGCACATTGGATGAGTGAGTGAAGATTCTTACCATGAGTCAGGCTCGCTTCGCTGTTCATTCTCCAACTGAGTGACTGCTCTTCTTGATTGACATTCTTCCTCTGGGCACAGGCATATACACATCAGAATGTCAATCTCCCATGAATAAAGTGTTAATTGGCCCTAGTGTGTGAATGTGAGTGTGAATGTTGTCTGTCTGTGTTGGCCCTGCGATGAAGTGGCGACTTGTCCAGGGTGTACCCCGCCTTCCGCCCGATTGTAGCTGAGATAGGCGCCAGCGCCCCCCGCGACCCCAAAAGGGAATAAGCGGTAGAAAATGGATGGATGGATGTTCAAGGATGTCACATTTACAAACGCAGGTAATAGTGAACACAATTTTTAGCAGATGGTTTGAAAATGTTCTGCGCTTCATTTGACATCTTTTGATCATTAGATGTTGCACTACAGCGGATAAAACAATGGAATAAACTTAAAATTAGCAATGAACTCTTCATAACACCTGACCATTTTTAAGTCACTGATTTTCTTACCTTAATTTGGTTCAATCACAGGGCACATGATGTGTGTGAGCTATTCTAATATTTACTCTGTGGATTAAAGACAATTTAAAACAAATGTGTGCAGCCAAATGTTTGAAAATACAGTCAGGTCCATAAATATTGGGACATCAACACAATTCAAATCTTTTTGATTCTGCACACGCCACACCACAACAATTGATTTAAAGAAGATGTCATTTAACAGCAGACCTTCAAATTTAATTTGAGGATCTTTACCTACAAATCAGGTAAACGGTCTAGGTCTGGGATGTCAAACTTATTTTGGCTAAGAAAATATACCCCCATGCGGGCCAGACTGGTAAAATGTTGGCATTAGAACCTAACGGTAAAAATAAAGACAACTTCAGATTGTTTTTCTTTTTCTTACTTTGGCCAAAAATAGAACAAGGACATTCAGAAAAAGTACATATTACAAATAATTTTCTTGGCAGATCACTTCAAGTTAGTTGAAAATTCTGAGGGAAAAAATTGGTGTAGTTTCAGAAATACCAAGAACACAATGAACTTAACTTTGTTTCACTGTTTTTACAATGCCATTAACGGAGCCATATGTAATAATTTCATCTCAAGTCATTAAATGGCTCTGAAGTGTCAAAAAAACATTAATAAATCACGTTCTTTTTGAATACCTTTATAACTTCTAATGGTAGTTTAGCCGAGATATGCTGATACAGCCCCAAAATGTTGTTATTGTTTTCATTTAAATGTCCCGCCCTCCACCTTTTGACCAATTACAAAGTTTGTGAGTGTGTCACATCCAGGTTGCCAGTTACGCACCGCCATCTTCATCTAGCTACTGCCACTGGTAAAGTTATTAAACATGTCAGACCTTAGTAATTCTAAAAGATCTTGTTATGATTCTCAACGTATGGATTTGTATCAGGGATGTCTTTGAACAATGGAGGTGATTGAAGGCAGAGAAGATTTTTTCCATCTGCTAATTTCCTCCTTGATAGGTAAGTCAGGCATCTACATTTTCTTATTACTTGTACTAAATGGAAATTGACATTTGGTATGTAAACTATATTGTCCAATACAGTCTATGATCTTGTCTAAAAAAGCTAGTATGTTTGTACAACGAATGCTTAGTGTAATGCTTATCATGCGAGCCCAGTCAATGTCACATCGAAATACAAGCTAACGGGTGAAATATATGCCCGTTAGCCTGTATGTTGATGTGTATTCCAACTGACAGGGCAAAATATCTTTTCGACAAATAAAACCTATGTGGATATGGGTAGTGTCAGTTACAAATGGGTATATATATACCCGATATATCGCGGGTTTGTCTCTGAGCGATATAGAAAATTACTATATCGTGATATTCGAGTAAACGTTCTCACGCTGTTGCTTTTAGCTGCTCTCCTCGTCCTTTCTTGTCTCTCCTTCTCACAGACAGCAAGCGCACCTTCTTACATACGTCACGTATGTATACGCCCTCGCGGAGCAGAGAGGTAGCAGCATGGGCATACTTGCCAATCCTCCCGGATTTTCCGGGAGACTCCCGACATTCAGCGCCTCTCCCGAAAACCTCTCGGGACAAATTTTCTCCCGTAAATCTCCCGAAATTCAGTCGGAGCTGGAGGCCACGCCCCCTCAAGCTCCATGAGAACAGACTCAGCAATGTTGTGACCATCTTAAACAGGACAATACTGCCATCTACTGTACATAGAATAGAATAGAATGTACTTTATTGATCCCTTGGGGATATTCAGCACCACAGTTTGCTCACAATAAACGTTTTACACCCCTGGTGTAGGTATCACAACAGATATGTGCCACCCAGTTATTCAGGGTCCAAATGTAATTGGACAAATTACCAATCATAAATTAAACTTTCCCTTTTTAACACTATGTTGCAAATCGTTTGCAGTCCATTACGGCCTGTAGTTTGGAATGCAAAAAAGTAACTAGACACCGGGTTTCATCTCTGCTGATGCTGTACCAGACTTCTGCTGCAAAGGTCTTCTGCAAATCGTTTGCAGTCCATTTACACCCTATAGTCTGGAATGCAAGGATGTAACTAGACACCGGGTTTCATCTCTGTTGATGCTCTGTCAGACTTTTGTTGCAACGGTCTTCTGTTCTGGCTTGTTCTTGGAACATTTCCTCTTCAATTTAGTCTTCAGCAAGTGAAATGCATGCTCACTTAGATGTCGGTCTGGTTAGCATTCCACTGCTTTGCCTTGAACAACTCTTTGGTATTTTCGCCATAAGCGCCATTTTCCATCTGGACTTTGAAGCACCATCATATGAGTTCTGAAACATTTGGCTGAATATGAGCAGATAATATTGCCCGAAACATTTCAGAATTAATTCTGCTGCTTTTGTCAGCAGTCAGTCACTTCATAAATACATACAGTTATGGGAACCAATTCCAGTGACAGCCATACTTGCCTGCACCAAGTCAATTTTTTGTCTTATCTGACCATTGGTTATTATTTCAGAACTGTAAAGTTTTTTTTAGATGTTTTGGAAACTGTAATCTGGGCTTCTTGTTTTTTAGGCTCACAAATGCATTATATTGTGTGGTGAACCCTCTGTGTTGACTCTGGTGTGTTCGCTTGACAATTGACTCAGAGACATACTTGAACTGACCAACTGTTGTGCAGGCTTTTTCTTCACCAGGGAATAATTCTTTGCTCGTCAACTGCAGTTGTATCCCGTGGTCTTCCAGTGTTTTTTGTGTTACTGAGTCACTGGTGTGTTTGTTCTTTTTAAAAACGTTCCAAACAGTTATTTGGTCACACATAATGTTTTTGCTATCTCTCTGATGGGTTTGTTTTGATTTGTTTTGCCAATGACAGCTTGCTTGACAGCAAAAGCTCTTTGGATTTCATATTGATAGTTGACAGCAACATATTCCAAATGCAAATAGCACACTTCAAATTAAACCTAGACCTATTATCTGTTCCTTGTACAAACCCTTTTTCCATATGAGTTGGGAAATTGTGTTAGATGTAATTATAAACGGAATACAATGATTTGCAAATCAGTTTCAACCCATATTCAGTTTAATATGCTACAAAGACAACATATTTGATGTTCAAACTGATTAACATTTTTTTTTGCAAATAATCATTAACTTTAGAATTTGATTCCAGCAACACGTGACAAAGATGTTGGGAATGGTAACAATAAATACTAATAAAGTGTAGAAATTCTCATCCAACACTTATTTGGAACATCCTACAGGTGTGCAGGCTAATTGGGAACAGGTGGGTGCCATGATTGGGTATAAAAGCAGCTTCAATGAAATGCTAAGTAATTCACAAACAAGGATGGGGCGAGGGTCACTAATTTGTAAGCAAATTGTCGAACGGTTGTAGAACAACATTTCTCAACGAGCTATTGCGAGGAATTTAGGAATTTCACCATCTCCGGTTCAGAAAATCATCAAAAGGTTCAGAGAATCTGGAGAAATCACTGCACGTAAGCGATGATATTACAGACCGTTGATCCCTCAGGCGTTACTGCATCAAAAACAGACATCAGTGTGTAAAGGAATTCACTACATGGGCTCAGGAACACTTCAATAAAACCACTGTCAGTAATTACAGATGGTCGCTACATCTGTAAGTGCAAGTTACAGCTCTATTATGCAAAGCAAAACCCATTTATCAACAATTCCAAGGAACGCCGCTGGCTTTGCTGGGCCCGAGCTCATCTAAGATCGACTGATGCAAAGTGGAAAAGTGTTCTGTGGTCTGACGAGTCCACATTTCAAATTATATTTGGAAACTGTGGACGTGGTGTCCTCCGAAACAAAGAGGAAAATAACCATCCGGATTGTTATAGGCGTGAAATTCAAAAGCCAGCATCTGTGATGGTATGGGGGTGCATTAGGCATGGGTAACTTACACATCTGTGAAGGCACCATTAAAGCTGAATGGTCCATACAGGTTTTGGAGCAACATATGTTGTCATCCAAGCAACGTTATCATGGACGCCCCTGCTTATTTCAGCAAGACAATGCCAAGACACTTGATACAACAGAGTGGTTTCGTAGTAAAAGAGTGCGGGTACTTTCCTGGCCCGCCTGCAGTCCAGACCTGTCTCCCATCGAAAATGTGTGGTGCATTATGAAAAGTAAAATACGACTGCGGGGAGACCCCTGACTTTTGAACGATTAAAGCTATACATAAAACAAGAATGGGAAAGAATTCCACTTTCAAAGCTTCAACAATTAGTTTCCTTAGTTCCCAAACGTTTTTTGAGTGTTGCTGAAAAAATTGCAGTAAGAATCACTTAACACAATGGTGAACATGCCTTTTCCCAACTACTTTGGCGCGTGTTGCAGCCATGAAATTCTAAGTTAATTATTATTTGCAAAAAAAAAAATCAAATATATTGTCTTTGTAGTGCATTCAACTGAATATAGGTTGAAAAGAATTTGCAAATCATTGAATTCCGTGCATATTTACATCCAACACAATTTCCCAACTCATATGGAAACAGGGTTTGTACATGTGATACAGAGGTAAATACACACCTAGCCATGGAACAGCTGAGCAGCCAATTGTCTCATTACACATTACACTGTTCATCTGATTTGGATGTAAATACACTCAAATTAAAACTGAAAGTAAGCAGTGAAAGCATATCTCATTTTTTAAATTTAAAATCCACTTGGTGGTATATAAAACCAAAAATATTTTTAAAAAATGAGTAAATTTCTCAATATTTATGGAACTGACTATATGTTGCAGTTTACTAGTTCAATACATCACTGTTGCTACAGCTTTCCGAATTGATAAATTAAGAGTTTATTCCGATTCTGAAAAAAATGCAGTAAGAATCACTTAAAAAATTTGAATTATGTGACTTTAAGATCTTACCACACAAGTTTCCTTCAACATCGTCAAGGAGATTGGCTGTGGAATTAGCGGTCCCCAATCTGGTAGGCACCTTGATTAAGGAAAGTTAATACTGCAAGACAAATACTGTTCTTTTATAAGAAGCTTCGTTGATGTGTTCTACAAAATTTGAGACCTAGGCCTACTGACAGGACAGATACATGGATAAGTAGATCTCAAAGTTTAGAAAACAAACATTTCATTCTGGTATATCAGCCATATAGATAGTTTACAGTACAAGAACAGCATGCCATTATGAGAGGTTTATGTAAATTACAACAAGGATACGAATGGTGCTTTAGAAGCATTCTCCTTTTTACATTTCTTCTTTTGGTCTTCTCAGAGAATGTTTTGGCAATTTCAAACAGCTTCTTTCTTGTGGCTGAAAAAAACCCAGACAAAAATTGGGTTAAATCCTCTTAATAGGCATCAAAAGATCATTAAGGTCACTACATATGTAAATATCTATTAAAAAAGCTGTATACGTACATTTGCCCATATGTTTGAGTTTGTCTCTAAACAGTGCATCGTCTGACACAGTCTCCAATGAAGGTGCAGGTAAATGTTCTCCTGCAGGAAAGACAACACTGACACACTGTAATTTTACTGTATATACTATAGATATGCAGGCAGGAATACACAGCTACAGATGTTTTTGTCAGAAGTTTACATACACACCATGGGAATAAATATATCAATTCTGGGTCATACATTATTTCTTTGAACTGTTTTTTTTATTGTGGTGTTTTCTAACAAGGCAGCATACAGAAAAATGTAACATGCGTAGGTGGGGAGGTATGCTAAACTAATTGAACAAAACTTACACATTTCAGATTTGTGTTATATGTGACAGAGCAAATTAGTGTAATATATCAAATTAATGAATTTATAAAATTTTTAGAATGTGCAGTCTAAAGAAACAAGCTGCAGGCTATAAATGGACACTGAACCGTACTTTGGACGGCCCTGGATGGAATAATGATACAACATACATTTTCAATAATTTTTTTAAACAAGGGTGTGAACGGACCTATAGTAATCCAACCATTTAAGTTATTTACCAATGTGTAAACTCTCCAACTTGGCACATGCAGACACATTAAGTTAAAAAGGATGTTAGCTTTGCTGTCCTGTTAAGAACACCAATAGAATTTTAGAAGAACGTCAGACTCAGTGTGGCCCAGTCTGGATTTCTGCACGAATGTATCAAAGCATTCATTTAGCGTTGAAATGAGGCAGCGACATTTTTTTCTTTTTTCAGTCTTCTTACTAGTGTAAGCTGGCACCGGTGCCCTTAAGAAACACAGTTCCAGTACCCATTCCTATCCAGGACACGCTGTTTTGAAACAAATGTTGGTAATTCCTCTAAACTACAAGTAAAAAAGCAAGAAAATGTGTCTTCTTTGTATCCAAAAAATATCGAATCGTGGACTTTGTGCATTGTTGCACTCCTAGTATTTATGTAATGAATATTTTCAGCAACTTTATTTAGGGTGACGGGAAGCAGCGGTCTCTTTTGAAATGTTCTATCATTTATCATCCAATTTTGATACAAAAAGTTAGTTGAAGTGTAAAAGCTGTATTGTAAATACAATGTATAAATACGACACATAGATTAAAAAAAACAACTGTTTCTACCTAATCAGGATGTGCTAAGGCATCATGTCACATATTGAACCCAAGGGTTTCTGCAGGTATAAATAAGTGTAGATTAATGCTTTTTAATGGAAATGATAACACATTTATTGCCAATGTCCTACTGCAGATACAACTTATATATAGTCAAAAGCTCACAATAGTCAGTATTAGGGTTGTACAGTATACCGGTTCAAACAAGGTACAGTGGTACTAAGAAATGAAAAACTGCACTATACTGCCTTTTGAAAATACCGGTACTTTTTAGCATCCAAATGCTGCCCTGCGGCAGAGACATACTGAGGAGAGATGCATGTTGAGTGTGTCAGCGCTCACACACACTAGAGCGCATACGAGCAGAAAAAGTGTGGAGAGGAAGATGGCAGAAAACTGCATTTCTACTTGTTAATAAAGAGAGTGGATGAGACACAATATGGGGGTGTATGAACTTCGAAACTAATGGTAAAGGTGACGCTCACAGTAAAACACAGAATCTCTGCGCCGCTTTAAATCATGCCTCGCCTCAGTGGCATTACATTTACACTAAGGTAAACATTTACATAACAAGCATTCAGATCTGCAAAGAGTTTAAAGAGTGGCAGGTAATGTTATCTAGCTTCCCTGCTGTGCCCATATAGATACGTAGATGCGCATACAGCTGGTAGGCTTGTGGCCAAATATTAGCGCAGTCAAAAATCGCAGGGCCAATACAGATAGACAGACAACATTCACACTCACATTCACACAGTAAAGCCAATTTTAGTGTTGCCAATCAACCTATCCCCAGGTGCATGTCTTTGGAGGTGGGAGGAAGCCGGAGTACCCGGAGGGAACCCACACAGCCTCGGGTATAACATGCAAACTCCACACAGAAAGATCCCAAGCGCAGGATCAAACCCAGGACTACTCAGGACCTCCGTATTGTGAGGTACATGCACTAACCCCTGTACCACCGTGCTGCCCTATATATACACACACACACACACGACAATACATCCTGTAGATCTCAGAGTCCAAAGACCCAATAACACAGTTTGGCAGAGAAATGTGTGTGACCTTCAGTTCTTACCTGTGCAATTTTCCAAGCTCGATGATCCAAGCTTGGATTTTTTGGATTCGTACTTCAAGCGATCTACCAGCAGAGAGCAGATGTTAGAATCGCTGATGTGATGAAACAATCGTTAACATAATTTCTATTGCACAAGGGGGATGTTACCCTTAAGAAAGGTGATCGCCATCAGTAGTTAACACTTCCAGTTAAGGGGTGTGAACAGGTATTTGTACTAAAAAAAATGTGGGTCGGCCCCTGTTGGGTATTACTAGAAAGACACTTTAATAACCCGGAGAGACAGTGGACAAGACTATACTGATCACCAGTCCATCAAAGGGCTGACAGCCTGACACTGAAGGTTAAACTCTCCTCTTGCCTCAATGTGTTTTTCTGACCCACATACTACTAACCCAAACCTTGTATTCGTATAGTACAGCGGAAGCCGTTCCCATCAACAGCTCTCAGTTTGGCAGTTTCAGAACATCGACATAAGCGGTTGTTGACGTAACCGAAAACAATCATTGCGTGCGCATTAACTTGTGACTTTCTGCCGAGACGATCCAGGGACAGTGTTGATGTTGCTTTTCTGTCGTCTCTTGGAATCCATGATTGGCAGTTCAGAGAAGGGGCACCAAACTTGTTTTAATTCAGGGTCACATCGCAGGCTGCCTTTAAAACCACTTGTAACAGTGAATATATATGAATATTAAATTGTATAATTGCCTCATGGTATTATTATACACTGGCTTATGCATTTGATTATTATATTTTTCTAGGTACATATTGATAGAAAACCAAGCAGATATTTAATTATTTATTTTATTTCAACAAAAACATTTTTGGAATATATATTATGATGTTTTTTTGGCATGATCAGATTTAACTTTAAAATACATGAAATGTTTGCAGTACATGCAATTATTTTGTTAAAATTAAAAGAACAAACATGTTTAGTAAAATAGATTAAGTGCTGTGTTGGTGCACATTAATTCCAGGCTTTTGTGGGCCACGCCTGGTCCCCGGGTCTTGAGTTTGACACATATGGTTGAGCAGTTTCTGCTTAGAAATACACATGGGCTTTGGCTGTGGAACACAAATTAAGGACAGCGGCCGCGGGTCATCTGCACCATGTGGGAACACCGAATTGCTCTATTTACTGGTTCTCAGTTTGTAGTGGCGCAAAGCACTTAATGTGCCAATAATGTTACCAATAATACAAGACATCAACATATTTTAAAAATGACCCCTGTGGCGTTTCAAATGTTGTACCAACACAAGTAGTTGACCATGCATGTTGGTCACCTTAAGCGGGCACCATTTTTTTTGTGTAAATAAGTAAAACATGAAGGACAGGTACTTGACATGAACTGGGATGTTTTAAACCTGTTTCACAGTAATATGGTAATTTAGTGTAACTTTGGGTTAAAATGTATGTCATAGTTGCAAACTAAATGTAAATATAAAAACATCACCTAATTAAAAAAATGTGTTCCTAAAAAACATGAATAATATACAGAACAGTCTAGAATGTCCAGCCAGAAGGTGAGTGCCATAAAACTGTTGGCGGTAGTGCTCACTGACACTCACATGTC
>NC_084623.1:31366376-31393876 GCF_033978795.1 Nerophis ophidion | reverse complement strand
TTACCCCTTCCCTTTCTTTGTTACAATATTTATCTCCCTGGTCATTGAAAACCATGGTCAAAATATAACAATATTTTTATGAACAGGAAAATACTTAATTAGAACACAATCCATAAACCCGGTATAATCACCAGTGTAATGTTTTTTTTTTAATGTTTTTTCTTTGGTGTCAACAGCTTTGCCAGTAATATTTCATACTTCTGTGTCTCTAATTAAAAGCCAAAAATAGCAAGGTATCTATTTCCTTGATGAGAATAAGGCCAGCTCTTTCTCGTTACCTTGGTGGAGGTTTTGGTGTAGCTTCTGGATATTTTCTGTCATAAATGTGTGCATCACATGTGGGTGGGGAGTAGATTGGAGGTGGTTCCTCATCTGAACTGTCGGGTTCAAGAGTCCTCTCCAGAATCTGTGGGGGAAAAAATAATATTACCATTGAAAAATTTCAATCTATCCCATTTAAGATTGAGCTACTGTATTAACATTGCTTTTGTTGAACATTTTAAAAAACAAGTATTGTGATGATTGACGATCTCAGACACTTTCCACTGACCTCTGGTGGGATGCTGTCATCAGAGTCTGAGCTGTCATTTGAAAGTTGTCCATCAATGCTCATCTGTAGAAGCTGATCAATAGTTGCATCCACAGCTCCGTTGTTGGAACGTAGCACGCACTCAATTACTTCATAGTCCATTGTCGGAAACATAGTCTTAAAGTCCTGCATTGCCTGGTTGAATTCCAGGCGGCGGACTTGTCTGTTGGGCCTGCTGTTATTAAGCTCACCATGTTCTTCATTGCCACCACCACTACTTCTGGATCCTCCATTACTATTGCTGCGCCTAAACAGGCTGGTCATTTTCAAGTTCTGGCCAACCTACAGCTTGTGTTGACAGTAACACAGTATGTCAGGTCTTCCAGCCTTCTTTGAACTCCCACTTTATAAGATAACCATGGTGAACCTTTTTGGGTTATTAGATAAGCGTGGCTAGATTGTGCAAACTGTAGTATTAATCTAGACTGATTGAACTACAGGTTGTGAAAAGTACAGGCACAGTCATTTGAAGGTTATGAGGACCTACAATCAGAGGAAAAAGGAAAAGACAATTAATACATAAAAAAGTAGATATTAATGTTGCATATTGTATTTTATATTCATCTTTAAGGACATGAGTAAGATATCCAGGAGATAGTTGGCGGGGAAATACTTTTTTTTCAATCTTTGTTAAACACTTAGCTGTAAAAACATGTTGCTCTACAATACCGTAACATATTAGGTCTTAAGTATAAACCCATCTGGTAGCCTGGCAAACTTTCAAACGCCTTTTATTTTCTTTTTCTTTTAAAAGCAAATATCAACAAATGCAAAAAATATTTCTGGTGTTACTGGAGACTTTTGGAGATTCTAACGGTAAAAGGACTATCCAAAAACACCATGCTGTGTCACTTATGCTCTGAAAATAGGGTTGGACATAGTTTTCATTTGGATGATTACAGTTTAGATTGCAATTATTTGTTTCGATTCCAGGGTGTACCCCGTCTTCCACCGGATTTTAGCTGAGATAGGCGCCAGCGCCCCGCGCGACCCGGGGAATAAGGGGTAAAAAATGGATGGATGGATGGATTCCAGTTCCCAATGATTGTCCCTTGCAAGTCCTTTAGGAAGCAGGGTCATAATTTTTTTGTTATATAATAACACATTTATCACAAGGTTATTTCCAACCTGTATATAAACATCACATCTTTGAACTTCCATCCATCCATTTTCTACTGCTTATTCCCTTTGGGGTAGCGGGGGGCGCTGGTGCCTATCTCAGCTACAATCGAGCAGAAGGCGGGGTACACCCTGGACAAGTCGACACCTCATCGCACGGCCAACACAGATAAACAGACAACATTCACACTCTCATTCACACACTAGGGCCAATTTTTTAGAGTTGCCAATGAACCTATCCCTAGGGGAGGACATGCAAACTCAACACAGAAAGACCCCGAGCCCGGAATTGAACCCAGGATTACTGAGGACCTTCGTATTGTGAGGCAGATACACTAACCCCTCTTCCACCGTGAAGCCAGCATGTACAAACAAGTCTTTTCATGGTCTCGTGCCATGGTAGAACCATGTGAACTGTCTCAGGCTCTGAGAACCCGGGGGAGTGGTCAGAGTCATAACCAAACACGGTACGGCTGCGTTTGAGATTTATGGTCCTAAAATCTGAAATAGACTTACAGAATCAATCAATCAATCAATGTTTACTTATATAGCCCTAAATCACTAGTGTCTCAAAGGGCTGCACAAACCACTACGACATCCTCGGTAGAAGATGTGCCAATGTTTTAATACGGTCTAAAATAATTTGTATTTAATTGTGCATATGACCAATGAAAGTATGTTATCTACACGGATTCATTTTAATTGTGATGTTTAGGATTATTTTATCTTTGAATGTTTGCCTTCTTGTATTTTTCTGTAAAGCACTATAAATTGCCTTGTGAATTGTATTGTGCTCTATAAATACAATTGTATTGTCTTTTTTTGAATTTATAATGAAAACCAAAAACACAATATTTTTATTTTTCAACTTCATGAAATCGTTAGTTAAATTGTCTACTAGTTCACCAACCTTAATGGCATGGCAAATTGGTCTTACTTAAATAAAAATGAAGTAAATGCACTTACACACAAATGCATGCAACGTCTTTGACACGAATAAAATCAATACTAAACAACAGTCAATCAATGAATTAGTAAACGACTCACGGAGTGGACATGGGAGCTGTATAAGTATTTTTCATAAAAAGAAAACATCTGAGCCATTTATTGCATGTGACTGTTTTTGCATTCACGGTTGGTCGGCTCCCCTCTGCTTTTGTTGTGAACAGCAACTCGCTGCTACGTAGCCTGCCATCGAATCTCCACACATGCGCCATATTATTAGTCTTCTTATGGTAAATGTGTCATATTCAAGTTTTATCAATCTGTTTTATATCGTAAAATATTAAAAGGAGGCTGAGTCTGAGGCTGGTGACCGCAGCTAACGGTCGTTGAAACATAAAGGAAAAGCTCCGAACAAATGGATCACCAGCAAGGCCTCGGCCCAGTTATAACAAATATAACAAACTAAAAGTCTTCATGATGTGGTAGGAATACTGGTACTCACTGACAAATTGGCTGAGTCTCAGGTAGAATATAAAACATCCAAAGAAGAGATAAGTCACGGTAGATCAGACTTGATAGTGAATATTTTCATGAAATATAACTGTCCCTTCACGATCTTGGCAATAAGCTCGCTGGGCTAGCAACCGGATGTGTCACTTTAGTTCGGCGGTCACGTACTATTAGTAAAACAATATATAACAGCCATCCCAACTTGAGTGAACTTGCTTTAAAAAAGACTTCTCGTAGCATTAAAAAAGGATATATATCCACACAAAAAATAAATTATCAGTAAAATCTGGACACTTCAAAAACTTAGCTCTGTCGCTGCATCAAATACGATCCATACACCAACAGCGCCGATATTAAAGGTAGTATCAGTATCGGATGGATACTACCGTGATGAGACTGCTATCCTTAAGCTCAGTGGTTTTTTTATGATTTTTTTATTTTAATTTTTTTAAATCAACATTAAAAACACAAGACACACTTTCAATAAGTGCACAAACCCATAAAAAACCTCCCTTTTTTCAAGACGAAAAAAAAGAAGCCCCCACCCACCGCCGGGCCGCGGGACAAATTATCAAGCGTTGACTGGTCCGCAGCTATAAAAAGGTTGGGGACCACTGGCTCGTTGTTTTGAGAAATATTTGTATTTTTGTTATGTTGACACATTTGTGATATTACTGGTCCGTGAGGCTTTGGAGGCAACACATTTAAGGATTTGTTCAATAAATCAATCAATGATTATTTATATAGCCCTAAATCACTAGTGTCTCAAAGGGCTGCAAAAACCACAACTCAAACCACAACGACATCCTTTGTAGAGCCCACATAAGGGCAAGGAAAACTCCGACCCAGTGGGACGTCTGTGACAATGATAACTATGAGGGGAACCGAAAGCAATGGATGTCGAGCGGGTCCAACATGATACCGTGAAAGTTCAATCCATAGTGGATCCAACACAACCATGAGAGCCCAGTCCAAAGTGGATCCAACACAGCAGAGAGAGTCCCGTCCACAGTGGAGCCAGCAGGAAACTACCCCCAGCGGAGGCGGATCAGCAGCGCAGAGATGTCCCAGCCGATACACAGGCGAGGAGTCCATCCTGGGTCCCGACTCTGGACGAGCGGTCCATCCTGGGTCCCGACTCAGGACAGCCAGTACTTCATCCATGGCCACCAGACCGGACCCCCTCCACAAGGGAGAGTGGGACAGAGGAGAAACTAAATTTGTATGTCATTTTAAAAAATGTCACCGAAAATAATTGCTTTTGTCTGATTATAATGATGATCAACAAATTAAAGGGAAAAATCTTTAAATGACCTGGACCTTTGTGTACAATATATTGGTCTGTATAAACCAAGGGTCTCAGACACGCGGCCCGCGGGCCAATTGCGGCCTGCGAGACGTTATTTTGCAGCCCCCTACAAATAAAAGTTTCAATCAGTCAATCCATCAATCAGGGGACAAAAAAAATAGATATACTTGTTAAATAAAACATGTGCCTTGTTTTAATGAATATTTAGGCCTACGACATATGGAGCCAAAACAATGCCAGTAATATTTAGTATCCAAAAATAAATTGACATTGTAGAAAAAGTTGTATTGGCACCGAAAACAAGTTTTGGCAACAAACAAATACAAACATTGAAAAAATCCAATATTTTTTTGTTTCAAATGTTATTATGATCGCTTCTCTTGTTTACGATTTTGTTTTGTTTTTTTCCAGTTTCGCTTCTCTCTCTACGGTATGAAAACAATGGCAGCGTTTTAGCGTGAGGAGCGGGGCATATAACAAGTTTACCCATAAGCAGTTTTTCTGTTGCGATCCGCTGCTCGGATCTCCACATATTGTTGCTTATTGTTCCATTTTTATATCACTCTGTTGTTTGACGTCTTTATTTCCTATTTAGTCTGTCACCATGGTAGCTCATTAGTTCACCTGCCCCTCATTATCTACGCACACCTGTTTCTTCTAATCAACTCCCTTATTTAAGCTGGCCCCTTTTCGTTATTCTTTCTGGGACTCTAATTTGCCTTCGAGCAACATTCACGACTGCCTACTACATGTAGGTATATTCTCGCTAGCTTTTCAGGCTAAGCCTTTGTTTTATTCCAGCTCTCACGCTGATGAATTGTTTTTCCTTTTTGTGTGCCTTCGTGCCAAGTATAGTTTTTCTGTTTTCTATTCCTAGCTTTTATGCTAGCGCCCTTGGTTTGTTTTGTCTGTTAGCTCCAGTATTTTTGTTCGTAGCCTGCTTTTGATAAATCATTTAAACTTACCGTTGCTATGTTCATGTCGACGCATCCACGAAGGGACAAATTTGGCATCACTATGCCAACCAGTCATAATATTTTCTGGACTTGAGCATGCAAGTAAAACACCATAGAAGAAAAGAGGACCAAGGATGTCTACTTACGTTTAAAAAAGCTTCAAATTATGAAGTTATGAAGCAAAAGTGGTATTTTACATGTCTTGAGTATGTGTTGCTGTCAGCAGATTCACCTCCTGCTCGGAGAGAAATCTTGTATTTGTAGACATGCACAGTGGCCTATTTTATTACTCTTTGACTCCTTCTAAAGGCACTCTGGTCAACTTCATTACTTTTACAAATGTTTTTTTTTTGTATATGTAGTTAAGAATTTACTAGGATATATTTATGTAATTTATTAAATGTTTAGTTTATTACCATGCATACATTCTCTTTAAAAAGTAAATAACGTTATAGCAATAACTCATATTTATGATAGTTTATAGAGGATTTATTATATGATTTTTTTTTCAATAAAATGTAACATGGCAGTCACCCATCAGCTTTGCTCACTTGATGTTTTGTAGTTTGATGTCCTCTCAGAGACACGCCTTAAAATGAATTCATTCCAAGGCGTGTTTCTGAGATGTCCAGATTTCCTGCAAAGGCAGAGATCCTCTTTGTCTTTATTGTTGAACTTAATATAGCAACAACACAAAGTACTTCTCAGATATTATTTTTGAATAAGTTTAATGTAATTGTTAATAGAAATGTCTCCTATACAAGTCCAGCCTATTTGTTTTTGATTAATTGTAAATAATCAGTCAGCTATACATTGTATCAGTCGTTTTAAAATATTTTGTAGTTGGTACTTTCAAATGTACTTGTAAATATGATGTGGAATATCATTTAGGACAGGGGTCAGGAACCTTTTTGGCTGAGAGAGCCATGAAAGCCACATCTTTTAAAATGTATTTCCATGAGAGCCTTATATTATTTTTTTAACACTGAATACAACTAAATGCATGCATTTTTAAGTAACGTCAACATTTTTTGAGTACAATAACTCTCATATTCTTTTAATAACATTTTTATTCTGAAGCTAACCAATAATAAATAGAATACTTCTTACCATTAATGCGCCTTTTTGAACAGATGCGTTAGAAAACGAATGGATGGACTAAAATGCAGGAGAATGTTTTGTATTTTGAATTTTTTTTTAACTCCGATTACCAGTGGAAATATTAATTTCTTATCGTATTAAGCAATGTCAACTATGATTAATCTGAGAGCCAGATGCATCCATCAAAAGAGCCACATCTGACTCTAAAGCCATAGGTTCCCTACCCCTGATTTTGGACATTCGATTGTACCCCCCTTATTTTGTAATATTTGCAATTAAGGTAGGAAATTAATCACAATAGCGGTAGTTTCAGCACATTGTTTATACAAGTCAGTATAATACTTGACAACACAACAAGACATTCAATTTCTGGCCCGCTTATACTACACCCTTGAAGTACGGCTAGGTTAATGTAGAAATCAGAGACACACACACGGCTGTCCGCTTCAGTGGTGTAGACTTTTACTGAACCAACTGCGCATGCTCCGAACATGCATAAACAACTACGGATGCCCGTAAGGGACATTCACTACATCTACCCTTCTCCAATGTACAACAAGGAATGAACAATCATTGCAATGTATTTATAAATAAGCATCACCATTTATAATGAATCAACCTAACACCCTACAAAGGCATTATGTATGAGATTTGCATAACATCCATGCCATCCTCATTTCTCCCTGAGAAAAACAAACAAACCAAAACCAACAAAAACAACAAAACAAAACAACAGAGTTGCCAATTTACAATCAAACAGCAATTGCCTTTTTAGGCTTCAACATTACACAAGATGTGTTTTATGTCCTGTCCTTTCACGAGACATAGTCTTTAAGCCACCCTGGTGGCTTTACCTGCCGTCTTGGAGCATCTCTTGCTTTCGGTGTCTGGGTTACCTGCTCTCTGATTGGTGTACCTGGTGTTGCTTCCCCCTCTGTTCTCAGTTCTTTTTGTGAGGTTGGTGGCTCTTGTGGAGCCAACTGTGGCTGGAGCTGTGGCTCAGTGAGAGCCTGAAGGTGAGCCCTGTTTCTCCTCACCTCCTCTTCTCCAGTGTCGACCACATAGGAGCGTGACGTGTCGGCCTTCCTGATCACTGTAGCTGTTTGCTTTGAGGGAGATATCCATACTGACTGTCCAGGCCTCAGCTCGGGCATTTGTGTGGCCTGGTGTCTGCTGTCATAGTTCTGAGCCTGTGTGCATTTCAGCTTATAGTCGTTTTTCTCAAAGACCTTTGTTCTGGGCCGCTGTGGTTTGAGGTTGGATGGCGCTTGTGGTAGCGGCGAGCGGAGACGCCTTCCCATCCGGAGCTTGCTGGGTGACAGCCCATGGTGCAATAGTGTGACTATATGCTAAAATTCCCCTGTATGAGTCCTCCTCATTCTTAAGTAACAACGATTTCACTGTCTTGACAGCCCTCTCCGCCTCTCCGTTACTCTGGCTGAAGTAAGGGCTACTAGTCATATGCGAAAAGTCATCATTTCTGACGAAGGCTGTGAACTCTGCTGATGAGAACTGTGGACCATTGTCACTCCGTAGCTCCTCTGGGACTCCATGCCTGCAGAACATACCTTTATGTGTATTGACAATCCCTTTAGATGTGGTAATTGGGGTATTCTCAATGTCAATGTATCTCGAATAATAGTCCACTGCTAACAGGTATGAGCTACCTCTCAGGTAAAACATATCCCCGCCCTCCTTTTGCCAGGGGCGCTGGGGTAGTGCTGATGGAATCATGGGCTCAGGATGCTGTGATTGGCTCTTAATGCATGTTACACACTGTGCCATCATTTTAGTGATTTGACTCGTTATGCCCACCCACCACACTGACTAACCTTCATGCAGACGGGCCATTTCTGCTTGCATAGTCTCAGGAATCACAATCCTCTGACCTTTCATTAAAAGTCCTCTAGCACAGTATATTTCGCCCTGGTACGTCCAGTAAGGCTTTACCTGCTCTGGCAGCTCTTCCTGTCTGCGCCACCCCCTTTTGCATAGCTCTCTAAGCTGTCTGCATGTGGAGTCCTGCTCTTGTGCATCACTAATCTGTTGTAGTTTTGCCTTAGATGCTGGTAGGCACTGTTGCACTGATTCTACAAACACCTTCACCTCCCCTTCTAGCTCCCTTTCATCTTCTGTGAGTGTGCGCACGATGGCTGCGCGTGATAACGCATCAGCTATTTGATATGAGTACCTGAGGAGCCTGAGGCAAAAGCGCTGGATTCTCGAGAGTAGGTCATCCAGTGCCTTTGTTCCTAACAGAGCTAACAGTGGCTTGTGGTCTGTTTCTAGGGTGAACTGCAGGCCTATTAAGTATGAGCTGAGCCTTTCGCATGCCCATGTAACTGCAAGCGCCTCCTTCTCTACCTGTGCATATCTCTCTTCAGCATCAGAAAGACTGCGTGATATGTATGCTATTGGTCGCCACTCTTTGTTCCCTTGCATCTGAGTGAGAACCGCCCCGATTCCAAAAGAAGAAGCATCTGCGGACACTCATTTTGGCACCTGGCCTGTACTGTGCCACCACCCTGTCTGAGGGCAGCTCTATTTTCACTTTTTCAAATGCGGCCTGTTGCATTTCTCCCCATACCCACTCACGCTCCTTTGCTAACAAGTCCCGTAACGGTTTGGTTATGTCTGTGAAAAAAGGCAAACATTTACCCAGGTATGTTGCCATGCCTAGAAACCTTGTCATATCTGCCACATTTTGTGGAGTAGACATGTCTGTGATTGCTCTGACTTTCTCAGGGTCTGGTGGCTATCCCCTTGTCACTGATTTTGTGTCCAACAAAAACTAACTCTGGCTGTGCGAATGCACATTTTTCATTTAGGGTGAGCCCAGCATCCTGAAGTCTGGAGAGCACAGCTGTCAGCCTCTCATCATGCTGTTCCCGGTCCACCCCACACACCAATATGTCGTCAGCATGACAAAAAACCCCTGTAAGTCCTTCTAAGAGCTGCGACATGCGGCGTTGAAAGTGCTCTGGCTCTGAGCGGATTCCAAATGGTAGGACATGGAAACAAAAGCGTCCACAAATGTTGTAAGTTCTCTGCTTTCTTCTGCCAAGGGAATCTGCCAAAAACCAGACCGGGTATCCAGCTTGGTGAATACCTTTGCTTCGTGTAATTGTAGTTAGACGAAGGCAGTCACTGTGCCAGTGACTGCTCTACTGATGGCAATATGTGCCTTTCCCTACATACCGCCTCTTTAAGTCTGGTCAGATCCACGAAGATTCAGATTTTCCCATTAGGTTTAACTACGGGCACCATGCCTGCACACCACGCTGTTGGCCTTTCCACCCTCGAAATGACCCCCATCTTTTCCATCCTCTCTAACTCCTCCTTTACTTTCTCTGTCAGAGGAATCAGCCCCCTTTGTGGTGTCGTGAGTGCATAAGGCCTCGCATACTCCTTCAGTCGAATGCTGTAGTCCCCGTTGAGCATACCTAGACCAGCAAACACCATGGGAATCCTGTTTTTAAATGTTTCCCCCAGATTCTCTACTTCATCTACTCGCTCCACCAGGCGCAGGGCCTCTATGGCTGGCAGGCCCAGTAGGGGTCTGACCAATGAGTCCAACACAAACACAGGCTGGGTGACTGTTCTATTTTTACTTATAAGCTGACATTTTGACTGCCCAGCGACTTGTAGTACAATGTTATTGGGGCCATATAGTCTCTTGGTTGTTTGCATCAAGGGGCCATCTCTGCTGTATTTATATAGATTGGTGGGGATCGCGGTGACTGTTGCACCTGTGTCAATTTTGAAGGAGATTATCCTTCAGTCCAGTCCTGGCGCCTCTCAATACCTCTCAAATCTTTTGTTCCATCTCGGCCATATTTTCCCGTCTCTGCAGTATAACTTTTCTGGCGGGCTAACTTGAAAGTTGTCTCCATGGGCGGGAAGTGCCAGTGCATTGCCTTCACTCATTGCAGTGGTTCTTAATCTTGTTGGAGGTACCAAACCCCACCAGTTTCATAAGCACATTCACCGAACCCTTCTTTAGTGAAAAATAAAATGTTTTTTTTTTCAAATTCAAGACAAAGTTGTATGTTTTTGGTAACACTTTAGAATGGGGAACATATTCTAAGTAACAAATACTTAATTTAGGGTTATTTGGACACTAGGAGAACATATTCTAAGTAATAAAGACTTAACTTAGAGTTATTTGGGTAGGGTTAGGGTCAGGGTTAGAGGGTTAGGGTTCTAATAAGGCCATGCCGAATAAGGCATTAATTAGTACCTAATGACTAGTTAAGAGCCAATATGTTACAAATTTGCATGTTAATAAGCAACTAATTAATGGTGAATATGTTCCCTATACTAAATTGTTAGCATATTTTTTTTACTGGCGCACAAGATGAACCGTGCATGAACATCACCTTGTTCAAACAACAAAACTAAGACAGTGCACAAACTCACAACAAATTACACACCTGCAAATCAATCAGCAGTTGCCGTATCCGTAATATGCTAACAGGGAGAAGTTTGTATTTACACCAAGAGTCGGGTGTGTTTTGACCTCGGCCGAACCCCTGAGGTCGACTCACCGAACCCCTAGGGTTCGATCGAACCCAGGTTAAGAACCACTGACTCATTGTGATAGCTAACTTCGTAACTAACTTCACTTGTACTAATAAAACAAAAAACACTACCTTTCGGCGTCGGTATATGTTTTTATGTGTCCTCTCTGACACATTTAATAACTCGGCGCGGTTGTTTTGACGTTTCTGACACCATGTAGAAATCAGCGACACACACACGGCTGTCCACTTATGTGGTGTAGACTTTTACTGAACCAACTGCGCATGCTCCGAACATACATAAACAACTACGGATGCCCATAAGGGACATTCACTACAGTTAACACAAATACATTATTTTAATTTTATACTTGAGTTAGACGACATCGGTCCTTTATCCTTCAACTGTGTTTTTACAGTACAGTAAAACTGTTTGCGGTTGAACTTAATAGCTCTGCCCACAGGCGCCCGGCCCTCGCGCTAAAACACTGCCTAGGCCTATTTTAGGGGGGCTCAAGCCCCCCTAAAATATTGTTAAGCTCCCCTAAATAATTTGTCGTTATATTTTGTTTTAATTTATTTTATTTATTTTTTTACAAATACATGCCAAAATATTCATTTTAAAGTGGCCCGAATAAGAGTTTAAAATAAATAATCATATAACCTGTCATTATTCACTCAGTTTCCCCTCACTTCATAGCGAGGCAGCGAGCCCCTTCAGTGCATAGGTATCCAATCCACTCCACTTGTTCATTTAGAAAATGCCCACATAACTTAAATCCAGTCCACATTTTCACTGCGACCTTGCTTGTGTCCTGCAGGTATGCAGTATGGAGCGCTACTGCCTACTGGCGCTGACGAGACGAGACGCGCGGCCGCCATCTTGGAGTGGTGATCCACTCCACTCAGTGCATTTCATTTGGCAGGATCAGTGAACTGTCAGCGCATTTTATCTCAATGAATACTACTGCTTTTCACGCGTTTTTTGTCATTGTTGTAACTATGATAAAGGACACATGTTTTGGCGTGTTCATAGTTTGCTTAACAGTAATAGAATATTCTTATATGCTATACGTGACCAGGCGTCCAAGATCAAAACTGGGGGAAAAACGGTCAGATGTTTTTAAGTTGAAGAAACAATATGATTAGGTTATAAATACATATGTATATCCTACGTAAACAATGTATGAATGAAGCTGAGATAAGCTCCAGCACCCCCCGCGACCCCAAAAGGGACAAGCGGTAGAAAATGAATGGATGGATGGATATCTTACGGACCAATAGACTGTATCTCTGTTGCTGCAACAGCAGAGTTTATTCTGTCTTGACACTTTGTATTCATATTTTCTATTACATTCTTCCCGTAAACGATCATGTTTACAGTGATTGTTTTATATGTATTTTTCATGTATGTTGCTTTGGATAAAAGTGTCTGCCAAATACTTAAACATATATAAACACCTGAAAGTCTTTATATTAGCTAAAACACCCAATCTGTTTCACTGGATTCAGAATAAAACCAAAGTCTGTTTTACCCAACAAAGTTAGTATTTGAATATTGTTACTTGAATACTTATTCCTGGTTACAGTTATACTGTTAAGAGAGTATTGTCTTATGTTTTGCCTAAAATGAGAATACATCATAATCAGTGGCGGCAGGTGAATTTTGTTTTAGGTGGGGCTGAAAGTTTGTAAACCAAATACCTGTAGGGGGGTCATCCTCCCCCAGAAGATTTCTTTGTGATTTTCACATCCAAATATTGAATATCTTTGCTCCTTCACAACTCTGTTGTAATATTCTTTTCACAAAATACAAGCAATAATACGTTAATGTTAAATCTTACTTGTGAAAAGTAATCCCCCGATTCCTATTTTCAACAGTCCGCTCATTTGAGCAGGAAAACGCTAAACACCAGCCCGGCATCTTTGTTTTTTACCTGTCAGCTGTCAGTTTAGGCTGCTCGCCAGCTCCTCATCACCACTTCAAGATGGCGGCCAAATTGCTTGCGTCACAGCAGCCAATGCTGGGTCTACTTATAAGATGTCTATGGTTATAACGTCATTGCAAACACAGCAATCTGTTGCATCCACTGCAGTTTGCTACCTTTTTCATACTTTTTGTCAAGTGATTTTTTTTAAAGCAGGGTTCATGAGGTACCTACACATAATGTTACGTTAGTGAATGTATCACACACTCTAACATAACGTTAGACGGTGGTCAGCAGCACCCAATTTTAGCCACCTACAAAGAGACAAACATAGTCAAATAAAGGTCAGTTAAAATGTATACTATAATAAGAATATGTGTACAAATTCCATAGGGCCCTGACATTTAAAAAATACTACTCTGTTTATTGTTATGTTCATGTATTTATGTTTTTTTTTATGTGTAGAGCACACATAAACACATACAGTATGAGATGAGATCAATGAAATAAGGTAAAAACAGGATGGAAACTGCTGTGGAACTAGTTCCAATGCAATATGCCATGGAAATACAAAGTTAACACTTTTGTGCAAATAAGTACAGTTGCACTTGTTTTTTCAAATGTGTTTATTCTGTAAAGGAACGAGTTACATGTTTAAAATAACTGGTTAATAGTGCTATTATGAAGTGCAATGTCAGCACTGTTTTTTAAAAAATAATAAAATACAGCATTTTAAAAACATACACAATCTGTGTAAATATATTAGTCTGTGGTTAAAATGACTTGAAATGACTTGAAACTCAAAATGCAGGACTTGGGACTTGACTTGAGACTTTTCAGTTTTGACTTTGGACTTGCCTGTCTTGACTTGGGACTTGCGGGCAAAGACTTGAGACTTACTTGTGACTTGCAAAACAATGACTCAGTCCCACCTCTGACTGCTTGTAGTAAAATGTATTAGCTCCACTTTACACCAGTTTTGTGTTTGACAAATAAAAACCTGTCTAGCACACTATAAACAACCTCTGTTGTTGTTTTGCAGGCAAAAGTTATATTCCCGCTCTAAAACAATGCTGCTACTTAGTTAGTTAGCCTGAAATGCATCATGAAGGTCCTGGTTATTTATAAAGTTAAATGTGCACTCTTTCTTACCATTTGCTATCTTTGGAGTTACTTCCTTCTGGAGCATCAGCTGTTTCTCACTACACATGAAGGAGAAATAAGAGCTGAGCTCATTCACGTATGACTATCATCAGTAGATAATAATAATCACTTCACAACCCCTATTGACCTGTAGGAGTCAGGGCAGAGGAGCACAGAAAGTGAGAGGGGAGAGGCGTCTACTGGGAAGGTGAGTAGAAGAATAATGATTCGTATAAATTAAATATTCCCCCCAAATTTTTTTAAATGGCTTATCGATAAGCAATTTGTTTTTATTTATTTCTGGGTGTATTATGTTGACTATTGGTCCTTCTAATTGCCAGTCATTCTGGGGATGTTAAGTAAGGACATATATATATATATATAAGAAAAAACCCAGACACCATCTTTGTAGTCATCTTTCCTTTACAATGAGTAAATAGCTCAAAACCTTGTGTCTGCAATTGTAAATAATTTAGTTTTTAACTTTTGTGTTTCTTGTAGAATCTATATATAGTAGTATACATTAGCCCAGGGGTAGGGAACCTATGGCTCTAGAGCCAGATGCGGCTCTTTTGATGACTGAGTCCGGCTCTCAGATAAATCTTAGCTGACATTGCTTAACATGATAAGTAATTAAAAATAACGTCCGAATTATAAAAAATTCTTATGCATTTTTGTCTAACCATCCATTTTCTATCGCACCTGTTCAAGAAGTCGCTTTAATTGTAAGAAGTATCATATTTATTATTGATTAGCTTTAGAATAACAAAGTTATTATCTTGGGGACTGCGTGATGAAGTTGGGACAGTGGCTGTGCCAGCAATCTGAGGGTTACTGGTTCAATCCCCACGTTCTACCATCTTAGTCACATCCGTTGTGTCCTTGAGCAAGACATTTCACCCTTGCTCCTGATGGGTCCTGGTTAGCGCCTTGCATGGCAGTTCCCACAATCAGTGTGTGAATGAGTGTGTGAATGGGTGAATGTGGAAATAGTGTCAAAGCGCTTTGGGCTCCTTAAAAAGGGGTAGAAAAGCGCTATACAAGTACAACCATTTACCATTTTTTTTTTACCATTTGTAAAAAGAATAAGATACTTAATATACTGTAAAAATGTTGGTCTTAAAAATGCATGCATTTAGTTGTATTCAGTGTTAAAAAAAGATTATATGGCTCTCACGGAAATACATTTTGAAATATTTGGCTTTAATGACTCTCTCAGCGAAAAAGGTTCCCGACCCCTGCATTAGCCTATTGTAAAATAATGAAAAAAACATCATTAAAAATATATTTGTTTTATTGTATTGATTTGTTACATTAATAGCTGTTGTATCATTATAGGATGGCTTGTTAAACATTTCATAGGATTTTCAGAGGGACGAAAATCCAAGACATTTAATATAAAACGTAAAATGAATAAATACATAAAGAGAAAAATTAAAAAAAAGGTTAAAAGCCATCGTCCCGTACATTTTTTTTAACCGTCCCTGGGGCGACGGGACATCATTAATGTCAAACCCTGGAAGTTACTTTTTATTGTTTGCATTATTTGTTTCAGCATTGCTCTTTGACAACTTTGCCTCATTTTCAGAGCAGCAGACTTACTAATCTTTCGTAATTACAGTATACATAAACGTTTCTCATTTCTATTCAGACTTCCATTTATATTTAATTTCCTTAACCGAATAAAATAACAACAAATAAATATAATATAAATATAATTCACAAATAATTTCTAAGTCTTTGTTAGCCGTTTGTGAAGTTTTGTACTTGTGCGCTATGTTCGCTTACTTCCTGTTCATCTCCTGGGAGCTAAGCCCCCCCCCATCCTTAAAAGCTAGTGATGCCCCTGCATGATATTGATACCGTAAAAAATAAACACAATCGTAAGAAAGAGAAGCGATCATAAAATAATTTGAAACAAAACATGCATATTGGCATTGAAATCCATCCATCCATTTTTTACTGCTTATTCCCTTTGGGGTCGCTGGTGCCTATCTCAGCTACAATCGGGCGGAAGGCGGGGTGCACCCTGGATAAGTCGCCACCTCATCGCAGGGCCGGCATTAAAATCATATACCAAAAATATAGCATTTTTTCAATGTTTGTATTTATTTGTTGCCAAAACTTGTTTCGGTGCCAATACAACTTTTTGTACAATGCCAATTTCTTTCTTTGTGATACCAAATCTTACTGGTAATTTTTCTGGCTGCAAAACTACGCTACTGCATTTTAATCTTGGTGCTTGGAGAGCCAATATTCTTAAGTGGTACTTATGGAAAAATTTCTGAACCACTGCCCTGTCACATTTGTAAAACCTGACATATTCAAACTGGTGATTGGTTAAATGTTGAAAAAATAAATGTTTGAATGCAAAATACCCACAATAAAGACAACTTTGAAAATACAGAACATATACACTTCAACACACTTTATTGTTTTCCCTCTTTATAATTCTGTACAATCCAAATTAACATTAGTCTCGCAAAAAATCATCTGTACATGTCAAATCTTTTGGGCACAGCAAAACTAGTTTCAAAAATAATCCGATAACGTGTCTAGCTATACAAACACAAAAACAATCCCACATCTTAAAAAAATAACATTGATGACAGAGATTGAGGCAGGATGAAATAGGTTAGGAAAAAAAAACATTTCCCTTTCGATCAGTGTTATATAAAAGTAGAGTAATATATCTTATTTACAGAGAAATGGAGAAACTACTGTAGGTATGGTGGGAGTTAACATAATTACATTGCAGAAGAACATATTTACTTCAACTGAAAGAACAAAAATACAGAGGACAGTTCCTGTGTGCCAGCAACAATATGGCTAGTGCTCCACTTTTATTTAGGAAATCCCTCTATCGCTTGCTTGCATGTACTCACGCCTGAGTAATGCAACGGCATCCAAACGGATTCCGAGGTCCGCAAACAGAACATTTTGACAGTTTTTTTCCTAACTTTGAACAAAATATTGTTATAAGTCACAAACCAAATTAGTGAAACATGTAATAAAACTCATTACAAATACATTTTGTTTTAACAATATGCCAATATCCTATTAAAGAAAACGAGCTGCAGGTTGCATTGTGGTCAACCCTGCCAAATTAAGTTTTGGGGATTGATTACTGAATAAACAAATACTCAGTACTTATAACACTGTTGTGTTCCTTGCGGAAAAAAAAGTCGACTTGGACAAGAGGGTGATTTGGTAAAATAGGACATTATCGTTTAAGTACTTATTCACATTTACCATCCTGGCTCAAGACAACAATGTAGGTTTGACTAGACAGAAGTTGACTCATTAAGTTTGGTCAAATGTAGGCAGTTAAGTGTTTGATACACAATGTGAAATGTTTTTTAAAGCAAGTTATTACAGTTGTTACTCTCTCCTCTTTGTTTTTGTTTTCCTTAGTGCATCTTTGACACCATCATTTCAATTTAAACATCCAAGACACATTAAGACAAAAGGATGTTGGGGGGCTATACTTAATACATTTATAGAATATGCCAAGAGCCAATGAAAAATGAGCGGGAAAAAAACGGGCCCCTCGCTGCACTTTGAATATTAATGTACTAAGAAATTGGCAGTAGTTAAATGCATTCAGACATTTTCCCCTGATTGTTAACCTTGCATTAGGATAATGTGGGTATAAGATTTGTGCTGGATTACTTTTAGAAGGGTTATAAATATTAGCATAAACATAATACAATGACAGCACAGATGCTTTCCCAATATTGCACCATTTTAAAGAGGCCACAACAAACATTTTTTTTTTTAAATATCAGACTTGTCAATGTCATCTAGCGTTTTTCCATATCCAATGTTACATTGAATTGTTTTTTTGTTGGTTAACAAAACCAAGTAGTGTATTTCAAGGAGCTTTGTTTCCCTTTAGGGTTAGCGGTTATTGATCATTTAAATTGTCAGAAAAGCACTCCCTATTTTGAATAGTACTGTACAATCGAACTGCAAAATAAGCCACCATGGGGCCAAATAAAGTAGCAAGTGCCAGCACGTTAAAAAAGGTGAGAAACACTACTGAATTCAAGAAAAAACTCAAAGTACAAAGGTGGCATCTGTGCGGCCCTTCAAGCGCCTTCAACAATATTGGTAAAGTTATGTAAATTTTTATTCATCCATTTCAGTCATTGTGGTTCTCATTCTTTTCTGTATGGAATACTATATTTCTATAAAATTGAAAAAGATTTACATAATTTGTAACGGGATACATGGATTCAGTTTTTGTCCGACCTTTTGGAACTGATCTAACGAAAACTAAGGTACCTCAGGATTTTTAAAAATATGCATATTGGAAAGATGGTAGGGTCTAGAAGTAAAATCCTTTGATGAGTCTCCCCAAACAGTATTTGGTGGCGACAAAGACAACCATTCAGTTTTGTCAAAGTTGCAGACTCGAGTGTTGCTTAGCCCGGTGATTCCCAACCACAGCCCCATGAGCTGACCAGGTCTACCGAATTGGTCCCAAAAGGATAATTTATTACAAATATCTTTGTTTAGCTATGCCTGTGAGCCAGTATAGTGGAAGGCATAACATTATCATCATCCAGATGGCATATATAATTAGTGATTCATAAAACAATAAGTCACGGCATGCTTGGTGGTGTGCCCTGAATTTTTGTCATGAAAAATATGTGGAGTGTCTCAAACTATGGTAAACACAGGCACATTTTTTGTGAGGTTTTTTGTAGCATTTGTTGAACACAAACTGGCTGAAATGTAAACCCAGTTGTCAGTGAATTAGGAATTAAATGTCTACAGCATGATGATTTTCCCAACAGTGAAAAACATAGTTGAATAAATAACATTGGGTTACCCTTTATTCACTTACATTTTATACTTTAAACAATAATTATATATATATATGTCGCGGGAATAAGCGGTAGAAAATGGATGGATGGATGGATATATATATATATATATATATATATATATATATATATATATATATATATATATATATATATATATATAAAGTACTTCTTTTGTTTGTTTTTTTAGTGCATTGGGAAAAGAATGGTCGTCCTAAATACAATTTTGGAACAGTGCTGTTCTTGAAGACTATGCCTGAAAACTAATTTTATTTAATTTTTTTTAGAAAGGAAAAGGGCATCAAAGAAAAAAAAAAAGAACTTCATCCAGTGATGTGTCTTAACGATGATGGTTCAAAATCCATCCAACCAGACCCCCAGGCCTCTCTCTGCCAACGAACGGTTTATTGAGAAAACCTGAAGAAGAAAAATGAGACTTATAACTCAACAACACATTAAACACATGAGTTAATACTTATTAAAACACATCATACACATAGAAGGGGTAAAAAAAATGTCACTTCCGATTCGATAGATATTGGGGCCTCGTATATTCCGAATAGGTATTGATCCGATACGGTATCAGCACAAGCCATGGATACATACATTTATTTTGCATAACAGATGCAAAAGCTGCAACATACTGTAGCAGAGTAGCTAACAGCAGCCAGAGTGTGAATCAATTCGAAAAACAACAAAACGAGAGAAAATAGGTCGTACAAACTGCATTTGCCTGAGTGTTTCAAGCGGCAGCTGTTGTGGAAGATCAACCAACCTGGACTGCCCTCCTTGGCAGAAACAGTGGAAAGCAAAATGCTCTTCAGTACACTTGGTATTCCCCGGTAATTAAAATTCATATAGAAACCAGCAACAGCAGTATTGCAAAACTTGAGTCATATTCTGGGCAATTTAATTTCTTCCTTTAAAAAGGGGAAATATATTTTATTTGCTAATGCACAGCGGACTACTGTTTAGCATGTAGCAGTCTGGAGATCTGGGTGGAGTTTGTTTACATGTTGTCTCCGTGTTTGCCTGGGTTTTTTCCAGATTCTCTGGTTTTCTAACACATTCCCAAAATATGCATGTTCGGTTAAATGAAGACTACATTTTCAATAGTAATGAATGTGAGTGTGAATGGTTGTGTGAGCCCTGCAATTGGCTGGGGACCAGTATTGGGTGTACACCGCCTCTAGCTAAAAATAAGATGGGATAGGTTCCAGCTTACATGCGACCTTAATGATAAGCATCCCTTAGACATATCGAACTATTGTGCTCCATGGATATGGTTTAAGTGTGGCTCACAAACAGATCATTTACCCATCAGTAATATTTACTTATTTCAGTAATATTTATTGTAAGTTTTAAGAACACGTCAAGTGCTAATAAAAAGTAAGGTATGGGCCAAAAATGACCCAAGGCCACACCAGTGCTAAGTAGTTAAATATGACAAACTCTCTTGTTTTCAAGTTTTTTTTTGCCTTTTGATTTGGGACGTTATTGGGAATGCGCAAAAAAGTTGTGGCACATTCGTTGCTTTTGCTGTTCTTTTTTATGAACTTTTGGACCCACCTCGGGGCAGACTTTTGGTTATGGCCATGTTTGCACTGGAGATCAGCTGCTGGCTCTCTGCCACACCAGAGTCCGCATGAAGTGACCGTAGGAGACGCGGAGAGAGACGGGGCTAGGGAGCTAGCATTGTATGTCTGGATGGACAAGCTTCACAAGCCCTGGATGAATGACCAGGTGACAGCCGCTTCAGTCTCCCTAGACAGATTCTCGCTCATCCATGGCCGAGAACTAGTGGGGTCTCTTGGTCACTTTGCTGGGTCTGGTCTCGTTTCTGGCCTTGCGGCCACCCGTCCACGCAGACAGTGGGGTGGAGCACTGCAGAAGCCACTGTGGTGTATGGGGGTGTTGAAATTGTGGATTTGTCATGTTTATGTATGGCGCAGGGCTGGGCAAATTGCAACACACGTGATTGCTTGTATTCCAACATGTTACTTCTTTCGGGAAGTGAAAACCAGTGGTGGTCAACCAAGCTAAGATGGCTCTTGAATAGCAAGCAGCACACAAACTGACTACAAGAGGCTTAAATCTTCCTGCAAAAAGCAGATGAAAATAAAATATTTAACTATGCAATGGAATATATCCCTATACTTAATCAAAAAAGATTTGTCAAGGGATATCAAGGATTACACATCGGTTACATCCCCAAACAGATTGAACTATTACGTTCCAGATGCCAGTCTACATGACAAAACAGATGGAAACTTGGAAGAGCATGGATATCTACAACTTATTTTGCGTGTGGCTGGGTCAAAGAAATTGGTATCAAGACTCTCCCGGATAAATATGCATTGTTTTTGCTTGGGTAAGGTTGCATTTCATGACTTAACCTTGGGTCTAAACCGCCATGTTTGTTGCTGTTGAACACGCCGTTTACAAGTAGAACGTTTTTCCACTTGATTTTGTATCAAAGATCTGACATCTAAAACTGGGAAAAAAATAGTTTCATTTTGCATCACTTCACTGTTCACCTGTATTCCAATCCAGGATGCAGTGCAGACTGTGAGACAACATCTACTATGGGATCACACCTTGCAGGATAGAGCCACACTGAAGCCAGAACAGATTTGCCTTTTGCTGGAACTTTGCCTTAACGCTACATACTTTCAATTCATGGGAACGTTTTACTGACAAAGACATGGTTGTCGTTAGCTTTGACAGTAGGATTGTTTGTTTGCATTTCAACAGTTTTTCTCACTATGACAGGGGAAAGCCATCCTTGCCAAGGCACACAATCCTAGTTTTTGGGGCATATACTTGTATGTTTGGGGTTTTGGCACTATCCGCTAGGCTAGGTCTGCTTATCCGTTTATCCTTTCTCCGATTCCTATAGTCAAAAACATAAAGGGCATTTTTTCTTTGAGAAAGTTTAAATGGCGCCGAGTACCCATCGCAATAGCTGTGGTCTTACACAAATAAATGAAGTAACGCATCGCAACAGTAATACAATTGATGGAGTACTTGTCCATAGTGTCACCACCTTCAGAGTTATGGTACTACCGTACACTAAAGTAATGTCCGATCGCTACCTCATATGGTCAACAAACTAATAATGTTTTAGGAGCCGCCCCAACTTCAACTCTAGCTGGCCTATTGCTCTTATTATTGGCACCATTCCCAAATTTTGCGGTCTTTTTTGATAACCTCACTAAACTTTTACAATGCCCTGCGCAACACCAATGATAGTATAGGACCGTGAAAGCTTGAACACCCTGGTTCACAGAAGAAACCGGAGTTCTTAAACTATCGTGTAGAAAGCTATAACGCAAATGGCATGTGACTAAACTTGGTTTTCCATCAAGCATGGAGTGATAGTCTAATAACTTATGAATATGCTATTATCACAGCTAAAAGTAAATAGTACCCAAATCTCATCCGCCTCAACAAAAACGATTCCAAAATTTGTTTAATACATTAGCGTCGCTAACCCAACAACAAACTTCTCCCAGTAGCTCCACCCACTCGGCTGGTGACTTTATGAAAGTCTTTACTAAGAAAATTGCACCCATTATAAAAGGAGATTAGGTAGTGCGTGCCAGCTTGAATTGGGTTATGAAGGTACGTACGACAGATTTTGAGCTCCAGAAATAACCTCTCTTTTTGAACCGAGGAACTCCTGCAACGTGTAAATGGGAAAAAACAAACATGTTTACTTGACCCACTTCCTGGCAAACTTATTAAGGAGCTCTTTCTAATATTAGAACCATCAGTCCTAAATATTAAACTTATCACTTTCCTCTGGCACTGTTATCTTAGCATTCAAAAAGGCGGTTTTTCATCCTCTGCTCAATACTGACATGATAAACTACCGGCCGGTGTCCAACCTTCCCTTTATCTCGGAAATCCTAAAATAATTGTTGCACAGCAGCTAAATGAACAACAATCTATGTAAACCCTTTCAGTTCTGTTTCAGGGCAAATCACTCTAAATAGACAGCCTGTGCAAAAATGACTGATGATTTATTGCTAACTATGGATGCTAAGGAGTCATCCATGTTTCTGCTACGTGATCTTAGCGCTGCTTTCGATACAGTCGATCTAAACATTTTATTAGCACGTTCTAAATGGTAAATGGGTTGTACTTGTATAGCTCTTTTCTACCCCTTTTTAAGGAGCCCAAAGTGCTTTGACAGTATTTCCACATTCGCCCATTCACACACACATTCACGTATTGGTATGTCAGACTTAGCCTCATATCCTACTGACAGGATGCAGTGAGTTTCCCATAACACTGTGACCCTTCGAGTACGTTAAGATAACTTGCTGAGTTCCACAGGGTTCGGTGCTTGGCCGTGCACTCTTCAGCATCTAAATGCTGCTGCTGCTGCTAGGTGGCATACGCAAATACGGTGTTTGCTTTCACTGTTATTCTGATGACACCCAACTCTACATGCCCCTAAAGTTGACCAACATGCCAGATTGTAGTCATCTGGAGGCGTGTCTACATTAAATCACACAATGGATGTCCACTAACTTTTTGCAACAATGCTAAGAAAACAGAAATGCTGATAATCGGTCCTGCTAGACACCAGCACTTTACAACTACACAATGAGACTCAGTTGAGAATCTCCGTATCATCTTCAATCCAACTGTCATTTGAGTCCCACATTAAAAGTTTTACTAAAACAACCTTCTTTCATCTCCGTAATATGGCTAAAATGAGTAAAAACATTTCCACTACCAATGTTAGGATCATTATTCTTACGTTCATTACGTCTCATCTTGATTACTGTAACGTTTAATTTTCGGGTCTCCCTATGTCTAGCATTAAAAGATTACAGTTGGTACAAAATGCGGCTGCTACACTTTTGACAAGAACAAGAAAGTTTGATCATATTACGCCTATACTGGCTCACATGGACTGGCTTCCTGTACAATTAAGATGCAACTTTAAGGTTTTACTACTTACGTATAAAATACTAAAGGGTGTAGCTCCGTCCTATCTTGCTGATTGTATTGTAACATATGTCCCGGCAAGAAATCTGCGTTTTAAGAACTCTGGCTTATTAGTGACTCTCAGAGCCCCAAAAAAAGTCTGTGGGCTATGGATTTATTTTGTTTTCTATTCTACCTCTAGTACTTTGAAATGCCCTCCCGGTAACAGATATGCTACCTCAGTAGAAGCATTTAAGTCCCATCTTAAAACTTATTTGTATACACCAGCCTTTACATAGTCCCCCTTTTTAGACCAGTTGATCTACTGTCTTTTCTTTTCTGCTCTGCATCCCTCTCCTGTCAGTTGACCACATTTGAGGTACAAGCTGGCCAAAGTAGGGACCTGAGGTGGACAACTTCTCATGTATTAGGCGGTGACGTCTCTGCGCTGCCGACTTGTCTCCATTCAAGATGATCCCCTGCAGGCACCACTATGGGCTGGACTCACATTATTAACCATATGCACTGCACAGGTTGCCCATTGGGTTGAGTTTTTTCTTGCCCTGATGTGGGATCTGAGCAGAGGATGGCGTTGTGGCTTGTGCAGCCCTTTGAGGCACTTGTAAGGGCTATATGAATAAACTTTGATTGATATAAAAAGACAACATATTTTCTTAAATTTTCTTAATCTAAAGTAATACCTTCTGATTAACCAAATACAATATGAAGACTGAATAGGCCTATAATACAAAAAAAAAAACCAGATTTTCTTCACATGTAAAACACTTCCTTGTAGGGCTGGACGATTATGGTAAAAATTATATAATATTACCAACACGATTATTCATTAAATCTGAAAACATGAGTATTGTACTACCAAAACAACTTTAAATATAGTTACAAAAACAGATAAATTAGTAACAAATAAACCACAAGTCAAATATTAATACATTTAAATAACAATATTAAAAATATAAGGTGCATCTAAGGAGATGGCTCTTAAAATATCACTTTCATCATTTTGTGGAATACAATCGGACTATGCTCGTGTCTGCAGTCATCACTTTGTACATTTTTTTTAACATTTATTTGAGAAACTTTCTGTGATTAAATTTAGTTTATTCTCCACTCAAATTTTTAATTTAATAGCAGTATTAAACGTGAGAAAAGAACAAGAGACCACATTAGTTTGTGTTCTTTTGTTGTTGCAATGCATAAATATAAGTTTGAGGATCTTGTTGTGCAAATAAACTAATGTCATGTTAAGTCCTAGTAATACATTTTGGGATTGTTTGTCCAATCCACCCTATTTTCATTCTGCATTTATTTTCAGAACAAACTAAAAACTCATTGTTGTGCAGGAAAGCCGGGTGCTTTGACAAAGATGAACACATTGTAGCGTCTTTGGTGCAATTTATTAGCATCAACAAAATATCCTCAATAGTATTAATAAACTAGATCGGGTGTCACCAACCAGTCAATCGTGATCGACTTGTCGATCTTTTTGGGACCCCACCGGTCGATCGCAGAAAATATTAGAAAAAAAATAAAGATTGATATCAGTGACACCCCCACCCAAAGAATGACCAATAGATAAGCAAACAGGCACACATTTTAACCCCTGAATATGCCCGCACTCTCTTCAGCCTCACATCCAGCTGCTCTCGACACCACGGGCCACGCACTCTTCTTCCAAAAGCACATTGTATGTTGTGCTCATAAATCATTGCTCTGCAACAATGACTGATGCAAAAAATTGGACATTTTCTAGCACCCAACATCAAACAACTCTTTCCTCAACTACTAGTCCATGACCACCATCGCTCACCTGCGACGGAAATCATACGTGACTGAACACTGCACCCAAGTACGGATTTTGTGTTGATTTATTGTGAATAGAAAGTAAACCGTGACATGTGCAAAGACAGCAATATAGGAAATAACAAGGCGGCAGCAAAAGTAGGACTTGCCCATTTATCCCACAGGAAAAACCAACCAGGTGAACAGCTGATTTGACTAATTCCGGTGCAAACGTAAAAACATGTGACCAGAACAAATAGACTCTGGTACTAAACTATAGTGGGCATCAACAGTTAGCTTCTACAGCAGGTGTCCCCAAAGTGCCGCACAGGGGCTATCAGTGGCCGCTGGCACATTACAAAAAAAAACACCAGCAAAAATGGGTAAAACAACAAGAAGCCCTATTAGATATATATATACAGTCAAGAAAATAAGTATTTGAACACCCTTCAATTTTGCAAGTTCTCCCACTTAGAAAACATGGAGGGGTCTGAAATATTCACGGTAGTTGAATGTCCACTGTGTGAGATAACCTAAAAAGAAAAATCTAGAAATCACAATCTATGGTTTTTTAACAATTTATGTGTGATAAAGCTGAAAATAAGTATTTGAACACCAACATTAATATTTGGTAGAGTAGCCTCTGTTTGCAATTACAGAGGTCAAATGTTTCCTGTAGTTCTTCAGCAGGTTCTCACAGACTGCAGGAGGGATTTTCGCCCACTCCTCCACACACATCTTCTCTAGATCAGTCAGGTTTCTGGGCTGTCGCTAAGTAACACAGACTTTTAGCTCCATCCAAAGATTTTCAATTGGATTTAGGTCTGGAGACTGGCTAGCCCACTCCAGAACCTTGATATGGTTCTTACGAAGCCACTTCTTGGTCTTCCTGGCTGTGTGCTTTGGGTCATTGTCATGTTGGGAGATCCAGCCACGACCCATCTTCAATGATCTGACTGAGGGAAGGAGGTTTTTGGCCAAAATCTCACAATACATGGCTGCAGTCATCCTGTCCCATGAGCAGAAAAACACCCCCAAAGCATGATGCTACCACCCCCATGCTTCACAGTAGGGATGGTGTTCTTGGTACGCATCATTCGTCTTCATCCAAACACGCATAGTAGAATTATGACCAAAAAGGTCAATTTTGGTATCATATGTCCACAAAACTTTCTCCCATGACTCCTCTGGATCATCCAAATGGTCATTGGCAAACTTAAGACGGGCCTTAACATGTGCTGGTTTAAGCAGGGGAACCTTCTGTGCCATGCATGATTTCAAACCATGATGTCTTAGTGTATTCCCAACAGTGACCATGGAAACAGTGGTCCCAGCTCTTTTCAGGTCATTGACCAAGTCCTGCCGTGTAGTCCTGGGCTGATTCCTCACCTTTCTTAGCATCATTGAGACCCCACCAGGTGATATCTTGCATGGGGCTCCACTTTGATTGAGATTGACCGTCATGTTTAGCTTCTTCCATTTTCTAATGATTGCTCCAACAGTGGACCTTTTTTCACCAAGCTGCTTGGCAATTTCTCCGTAGCCCTTTCCATCCTTGTGGAGTTGTACAATTTCATCTCTGGTGTCTTTGGACAGCTCTTTGCTCTTAGCCATGCTGAATGTTGGGTCTTACTGATTGTATGGGGTGGACAGGTATCTTTATGCAGCTAATGACCTCACACAGGTGCATCTGATTCAGGATAATACAGTGGAGTGGAGGACTTTTAAAGGCGGACTAACAGGTCTTTGAGGGTCAGAATTCTAGCTGATAAGAAGGGTGTTCAAATACTTATTTTCAGGTGTATCA
>NC_084623.1:31353876-31358876 GCF_033978795.1 Nerophis ophidion | reverse complement strand
TAAAAAATATATATATATTGTAAAGAATAGTAAATACATTTGAATTCATTCTTCATTTTACTTCTGTTTTTTCGACGAAGAATATTTGTGAAATATTTCTTCAAACTTATGATTAAATTTCCCCAAAATTTACTCTGGCATACCTAGAAAATCTTTAGAATCAAATTTAAATCTTATTTCAAAGTCTTTTGAATTTCTTTTTAAAATTTTTGTTCTGGAAAATCTAGATGAAATAATGATTTGTCTTTGTTAGAAATATAACTTGGTCCAATTTGTTATATATTCTATCAAAGTACAGATTGGATTTTAACCTATTTAAAACATGTCATCAAAATTCTAAAAAACAAAAAACCTTCCGTAAAAGGGAAACAAATGTACGACGGAATGACAGACAGAAATACCCATTTATATATATATATATATATATTTATTTATTAAAGGTAAATTGAGCAAATTAGCTATTTCTGGCAATTTATTTAAGTGTGTATCAAACTGGGAGCCCTTCGCATTAATCAGTACCCAAGAAGTAGCTCTTGGTTTCAAAAAGGTTGGTGACCCCTGATCTAGAAGAAATAATGATTTGCCTTTGTTAAAAATATAGCTTGGTCCAATTTGTTATATAGTCTATTGAAGTGCAGATTGGATTTTAACCTATTTAAAACCAGTCATCAAAATTCTAAAAAACAAAAAACCTTCCGTAAAAGGAAAGAAAATGTACGACAAATTGACAGAAATACCCATACCCATACATATACATATATATATATATATATATATATATATATATATATATATATATATATATATATATATATATATATATATTCCCATCAATCAATCCATTTTCTACCGCTTATTCCCCTTTGGGGTCGCGGGGGGCGCTGGCGCATCTCAGCTACAATCGGGCAAAATATTTATTTATTAAAAAGGTAAATTGAGCAAATTGACTATTTCTGGTAATTTATTTAAGTGTGTATCAAACTGGGAGCCCTTCGCATTAATCAGCACCCAAAAAGTAGCTCTTGGTTTCAAAAAGGTTGGTGACCCCTGATCTAGAATAATGATTTGTCTTTGTTACAAATATAGCTTGGTCCAATTTGTTATATATTCTATCAAACTGCAGATTGGCTTTTACCCTATTTAAAACATGTCATCAAAATTCTAAAAAACAAAAAACCTTCCTTAAAAGTAAAAAAAAATGTACAGCGGAATGACAGAAATACCCATTTTATATATATATATATATATTATATATATATATATTTATTTGTTCATTTACAATTACAAAATATATTGAAAAAATTTGCTCGTCGTCTAAATAATTAGTCTGCCGTTTAGGCTTGGCATCACTTCCTGTTAAAAAATTGCACACCGACGAAGACCTCGTCGTAACAGGTCTGTATTTTGGTAGCGCCTGGGCAGTTTGTATTAAAATTCAAATAAAAAGGAGGACACGCATGTTGCTGGCTTTGCTTTTTCTTTAGGGATATAATGCTTGACAGACATTGGAAAGCTAGAGCCCTCAGCATTCGCGTAGAGCCTCTTTCAGTTACTAAATCTATAATTTAAAAATATTTAAATGTTTTGGCAAAGGCAATTGTGATTGTAGATAGACTGCTACTTGGAAAATATATACACTATATTGCCAAAGGTATTTGGCTACCTGCCTTGACTCGCATATGAACTTTAAGTGCCATTCCATTCCTAACCCATAGGGGTCAATATGATATTGGCCCACCTTTAGCAGCTATTACAGCTTCAACTCTTCTGGGAAGGATATTGGCCCACCTTTAGCAGCTATTACAGCTTCAACTCTTCTGGGAAGGCTGTCCACAAGGTTGCGGAGTGTGTTTATAGGAATTTTCGAACATTCTTTCAAAAGCGCTTTGGTGAGGTCACACACTGATGTTGGTCGAGAAGGCCTGGCTCTCAGTCTTCGTTCTAATTCACCCTAAAGGTGCTCTATCGGGTTCAGGTCAGGACTATGTGCTGGCCAGTCAAGTTCAGCCACACCAGACTCTGTTATCCATGTCTCTATGGACCTTGCTTTGTACAGTCATGTTAAAAGAGGAAGGGGCCCGCTTCAAACTGTTCCCACAAGGTTGGGTGCATGGAATTTTCCAAAATGTTTTGGTATCCTGGAGCATTCAAAGTTCCTTTCACTGGAACTAAGGGGCCAAGCCAAACTCCTGAAAAACAACCCCACACCATAATTCCTCCTCCAAATTTCACACTTGGCACAATGCAGTGCAAAATGTACCATTCTCCTGGCAATCTCCAAACCCAGACTCGTCCATCATATTGCCAGATGGTAAAGCGTGATTCAGAGAACTGCTCTGGAGTCCAGTGGCGACATGCTTTACACCACTGCATCAGACGCTTTGCATTGGACTTTGATGTATGGCTTAAATGCAGCTGCTCGGCCATGGCAACCCATTCCATGAAGCTCTCTGTGTACTGTACGATGGCTAATTGGAAGGTCACATGAAGTTTGGAGCTCTGTAGAAGCTGACTGTGTAGAAAGTTGGTGTTCAGCATCCGCTGACTCCTCTGCTGGTTGACGTGGGCGACCACTTTGTGGCTGAGTTGCTGTTCTTCCCAAACCCTTCCATTTTCTTATAATAATGCCGACAGTTGACTTTAGAATATTTGGGAGCGAGGAAATGTCACAACTGGACATGTTGCACAGGTGGCATCTATGACAGTTCCACGCTGGAAATCACTGAGCTCTGAGAGCAGCCCATTCTTTCACATATATTTGTCTCCATGCCCAAGTGCTTGTTTTATACACCTGTGGCTGGGCCACGTGATCAAAACACCTGATTCTGATCATTTGGATGGGTGGCCAAATACTTTTGGCAATATAGTGTATGTATATATTATTTACATTTTTCTTAAATTTTCAAATCGAGTTGAGTTTTTTGTTACCATTTTAATAATTTTATTTTTAGTGTGTGGCTCGCTTCTGTAATTTCCCGATGCAGGCCATATAAAAATGTTTTTAACAAATAAAATGTCGCTGGCCAATAAAAAAAAAAATGAGCTGAACACTGCAAATAGCACCTCAGAAGACCTTTTGTTCCACATTTTGTTTAAACGTATTACTTTAAGTGCTTACAATTAATTCCTTTACAATGCAACTTTTGTTTTTCAAATGTTAAAGGTAAACTCCACATTTTTTAAACATTTGCCCAAATTCTACAATCCCTTTGTGAGACAAGAAGCCACATCTTTCCCTTTTCTGGGCAAACTACATAGTAAAAAAAACCCCAAAAAACCCTAGAGGGCAGCTAACAGGCACGTTCCTGATAATATGCAATATTTACAATATGTTGGCAATTTTAAGCATTACCATAACTTCTTTCCCTGGCGGATTGATTTCACAGAGCGCATTGCAACTAATGCTACTTCCATCAACAGCATAGAGAGCACATGTATTCTAGCCTTCGTGAGAGCTTTGGAGCGTCACGTTGCATTAGTGCTAAACAAAATGTATACAAAAAATAAGAACTTAAACAGTCAACATCTGCTCTCACTGAGATGCCGACTGATGGCGTGGTTATATTTTTCAGCACAAGACCTTTGCCCTCCTTGAGCTGGTAAATTCACCATAACCCTCACTGCTCTGATGGAAAACGCTGGATGTGAATGCACATTTACAGAGTTTTCCGAGCGATGTTGTCAGGTCTCATGCTGCATTTAATTTGTTGATAGCCAAGTTGAGAGCAAGTTTTGAACAAGTATGTACTGCTTGAGCCGGTTTGGACTTATGTAGCATGTAAAATTTCAAAGTTGACCAACTTCTCCGATTGGTGGCCCAAACTTCTATTATCCAGGAATGAGTTACAGTATAATTAATTAAGTTTTCTAAATTCAAAGGCGATAAAGCAGCAGTGCAAGAATCACAGGTAGCTAGGATTACTTTTTAGACTAACTGTGAGCAGGGCGTTATATTACTACACCAGAGAAGTAGTTTATTTGTATTAGCTCTCACATTAACAGGCTATATTTAGCTTGGTTAGCTTGCAGGTCACTGTATGGAAAGTTGTTGGCAGTTTCTGGATGTTTGTTTTAGATGGTTTAATAAGCAGAGTAGATGATGCCCATTACTCTCATTATAAGCAGCATCAAGGCAGCATTCACTATTTGGACTGCACAGAAAAGGGACAGACATGTGTTCTTGTCTCACATATGGATTGTGGTTGAACAAAAAAAAGGTGCAATTTTCCTTAAGGGCAGGTAAAATATCAGTAATACAAGTATAGCAAAATCAAGTAATTACAAAATATCACTTTTGCTTTGCCTTACCTCCTCTCCTACCATGTTCCACAGATGAACCAGAGGAAGACCAGTATTATCATCATAGTTTGAGACCTTAAACGTCAGAGAAGGCCAAATGGTTATCAAAAAATCAACTTCAACAGTCAAGAAATGTAAGGCTTAAAGTTTACTTGTGCAAGCAGTGCAGCACCCCGTGTCATCTCCTCTAAAGCTGATGTGGCCTCAGACGAAAAACAATCTTCTCCTGATAGAATATTCAGATTAGACAAAAGAAACAAAGAAAAACACACATCAATTTGTGTTTCAACACCAGCAAATAGTGTACCTGGTAAGGGAGCGATGTTGTCAAGCAATACTTCAGCCCCTTGAAATGGCAACGTTACAAAATCAGACCTGAAAAAAAAAGGCATTAAAAGGTGTTGGCGACATAAATAGCAAAGTCATTTGTTTTGTTATTGCCCTGATAACCCATAACCCAAGTAGCTGTAATAATGGATTATACTTGTACAGCGCTTTTTTACTTTCAAGGTACCGGTACTCAATGCGCTTTGACACTATTTCCACATTCACATGTGGCACACCAATTAATAAATACAGGTGTAAATAGCAATTTTTTAGTAGCATCTATCCATCAATGTTCTACAGCTTGGGTTGCTGCAGCCTATCCCAGCTACAGCCTATCCAAGCTGCATTCAGGCAGAAGGCGGGGTACAACTTGG
>NC_084623.1:31326376-31338876 GCF_033978795.1 Nerophis ophidion | reverse complement strand
TATATATATATATATATGCACACACACACACACACACACACATTCTTGTATATGTAAACACACTTTTTTTAGGTGTATATACTGTGTGTGTGTGTGTGTGTGTGTGTGTGTGTGTGTGTGTGTGTGTGTGTGTGTGTGTGTGTGTGTGTGTGTGTGTGTGTGTATATATATATATATGTATATATATATATATACACATACACATCAGGGATCACCAACATTTTTGAAACCAAGAGCTACTTCTTGGGCACTGTTTAATGCGAAGGGCTACCAGTTTGATACACACTTAAATTGCCAGAAATAGCCAATTTGCTCAATTTACCTTTAATAAATAAATAATACATTATATATATATATCTATATATATATATAAATGGGTATTTCTGTCTGTCATTCAGTCATACATTTTTTTTCTTTTTACAGAAGGTTTTTTGTACAGAATAAATGATGAAAAAAAAACACTTAATTGAACATAGTTTATCTTCAATATAAATCTTTAAAATTCAAAATTCAACCGAAAAAGAGAACTAGATAATTTGAATCTTTTTGAAAAGAAAAAAAAAACAATTTATTCAAACACACACACTAGTTACATATACCTTCAAAATAACAAACATCTTTTAAAAATATTTGTTAATCTGTTTAAAAATGAAAGAGGCTAAACAAAACATACTATTTATGGACTAAATTTTGAATTAGTATGCCTTTTGCTCTTTTTCTTTTTGCCATTTTTTGTTTGATTATATTTCTACAATAACCAAAAAAAAAAAAAGCACGGGGATAAACCGCACTTTGGACACCCTTGCTTTTATAGCCCTTTATCAGGTTTGATTGTTTTAACTTAGTCACAAGCAAAATATGGTCATTAAAACGGGGAGTGACATTATTGCACGTAGAACTAATTGATGCGTAATTTTTATAGGAAGTACATGATAGACACCGAAATAATTGTCCCCATTGCCGTGGCATTTGAAAAGTACAACAAGTTTGCCAGAGACCACCAAGGGATAAAGCGATCGAGCGCCATTTTTCAATGATGAAATGGTATTTGATTAAATGTTATTTCACAATTGAAAAGATTATGAAATGGTATTTGATGACATGTTATTTCACCATTGAAAAGATGGTGCTGGGTGACGATCCCTTTAACATTGTTGGAAGATATTGGATTTCGTCATGACAAATATTCAGGTGCAGTTATCCAAATTCAGCTTTGTTTAGTCTCTTACTTCCAAGTGTGCACAAACTGCATCTGATTCCATATTTAAAAATGTATGTACGTATAGGTCTAGAAAAAACATCAAGCAGCCTTATCCTTTTGCAAAGGTAGATCCAAAATTAGAGCAGAATGTGTTTGGGGAGGAAGGTTTTATAAAAGCAGACCAATCCCAGCCATTACAGTCTGCAATGTTACATTTTTTGGAGGTGCACGCCACGCCATACAAAGCTTGCGGTAGTGCAAAAGGTGTACTGGGAGAGCAGAGAAGGGTATTTAAGGGTCAAAATGCATGCAGAGTACAAAAATGTGTCTATTGCTTGCAGGTTTGTTACTGTATATTGGAAAACATTACTAACTTAAATTAATTACGTCATATTGAATTAAGTTTGCTATGCTTATCAATTTTGGTGTAAAACAACCTCCAGAGAATATTGCTGCTGTGATGCCAAAATGACCATAATCAAAACCCCAATTATACCTTATTTGCCGTAGTGAGTCAATCTTGACTCTGTCATAGCCACCGTAATCAACATATCTTATTTCCGCCTCATTTGATTCCTTATAGAAAGTGATGACCTGAGCTCTCCACCATGCTCCTTCCACTGCTGGAGCAGCACATATTACTCCAACTAGAGGACAAAGACAAAAGACAAAAGTGCAAAAATTAAAGGGCTTCCCTTTCTAGGTTTAAAGGTCACAACTTTTTCTAATATACGGTGACAATTAAGTCAACACCCCTGGAACTGGCTTGCTCACGTCGTCAAGCAGCAGTTGACAATGGAAACAGAAAACAGGTCGCTTGCACGTTTACCAAGTAGAAAGTTTGACATATTCCATTGAACAAACAGCAGTCTGCTGAAATGCTTTTCTCTCCTTTGTGCAGATTTTTGAAATGTAGATTATTCTGTGTTCATATGATACCATATACGAACAATCTGAAAAAAATAATACAATGGGTGTATTTTGTTACTAGCTTTAGTGGAATCCAAGTTTATACAGACAAGGTTTTATATAGAGCTTACTTTACACTGAGCAGGAAGTGTAAAGTAAAGAATTAATCAAATAATTTATCCTTCCTTTGAGGATAAATTAATGTGCATCGAAACCGTAGTTACACCGTGGTTGTCTTTCAACGACTACTTTAACAATACTAAAACATGTTTTTCAAATAAGTTACCCCATGGGTCTCATTTTATATTGATATATGCGGTCGATCATGTATGTTGATTACAACTTAAGCGGACATTCACTAGAAAAACATGAGTTGGTCTACACACAGGACCCACTTAAAAAATTTAATGTATATTCTAGGGTATTTGGTGTGGAAAAGTATATTAAATATTTGCAAACTAGTGGTAAGAAAGAAAACACATTTTTGGGTGTGATAGATGAAAAAATTAATTGGAAACCTCATGTAAAAATATACAAAATAAACAGGAAACATGTCAAAGAATAAAGGAAAATGTGTTCTGGACCAAAAATCATTCCATATTAATCTCCTGCTTGTTAATGTTACTATATCAGAGTTATTGTGTAGAAAAATGGGAAAATAACTAAATGTACGTTTTGTTCACTGTGTTATAAAAATGGACTAATACATAATGTTGGATAGAGAGAACATACAAACCCTGTATTTATTGAATATAAAATGTTGAAATTCAACGACTTGGTGAATTTGCAAACAGCTAAAATTATGTACAAAGATAACTATAATCTGCTACCCAAGAATGTACAACAATTCTTCAACAAAAAATAAATATAACCTTAGAGGATAACTATAACAAAAGAGCAGTGGTTCTCAAATGGGGGTACGCATAACCCTGGGGGTACTTCAATGTATGCCAAGGGGTACGTGAGATTTTTCAAAAATATTCTAAAAATAGCAACAATTCAAAAATCCTTTATAGATATATTTATTGAATAATATTTCAATAAAAGATGAATGTAAGTTTATAAACTGTGAAAAGAAATACAACAATGCAATATTAAGTGTTGACAGCTAGATATATTTTTTGTGGACATGTTCCATAAATATTGATAAAGGTTTTTTTTGTGAAGAAATGTTTAGAATTAAAGTTCATGAATCCAAATGGATCTCTAGTACAATGCCCAAAGGGGGCACTTTAAGTTGATGATTACTTCTATGTGTGGAAATCTTTATTTATAATTGAATCAATTGTTTATTTTTCAACAAGATTTTAGTTATATTTAAATATTTTCCCCCCCAAATAGTTCAAGAAAGACCACTACAAATGAGCAATATTTTGCACTGTTATACAATTTAATAAATCAGAAACTGATGACATGGTGCTGTATTTTACTTCTTGATCTCTTTTTTTTCCAACCAAAAATACTTGTCTCTGATTAGGGGGTACTTTAATTAAATAATTTGTTCACAGGGGGTACATCACCGAAAAAGGTTGAGAACCACTGCAATCGAGGAAAAGCTATACATATTTATGCACGTACAATATTTAAAACATTTAACATATTAGTATGTGGAATTAAAATATGGAATGGATTAACCACGGAAATCAAACAAAGGACTAATATGCTTCAGTTTAAGAAACTGTTCAAACCACGAGTGTTCAAAGTACAAAGAAGACAAATTATGTTTAACATCTTGACCACATTTATTTCCAAAATTAACCATCCAATATTTATTAATGCCTTTAATTTGTTCACTTATTTTATATTTACTGTCATAAAATAGAACAAATGCAATAAAAACTGTTATGATTAGAAAAAGGGTAGGTATGAATAAGATCTGCTTCTTCCTACTCCTTTTCAGACATGCTGTGATGAAACTACTGAAAATATGTGATGTATTACATTGTAATTGTATTGTATACATGTTCAAAACAAACTGAAAATGACTTCCTGATATAAAATGTTTTTCTGACCATACCAATGGATGCAAGTGTCCTATTTTTCCAAGTTTGGTTACCTTCCGCAGGTGAGGGGAGGGTGGGTATGCCTGGTTGGGAGTAGCACAAGAACATCTGCTGGTCGAGGCTCCTCAAGGCATGGTAAGTAGGATGGGTGTGCTGCTGGACAAAGATGTGCCCAGCTGACACAATATTCACCACGATCACTTCCACAGTCACGCCACTGGGCATAAGAAGCTGGACACCAATGTTAAGAACACAAATGAGCATACTTTTAAGACAGGAAGAAACCTTGAAGAAACTTTACACATTTTACAAGTGCTTCTTTGATATTTTCTGATTAAAAAAAGTGAAGTAAATCATATTCATATAGCGCTTTTTCCTCTAAAGACTCAAAAGTGCTTTACATAGTGAAAACCATTATCTACATCTTTAAGCTACATTTAAACCAGTGTGGGTGGCACTGGGAGCAGGTGAGTAAAGTGTCTTGACAAAGGACACAAATAATGTTTGGGGATATGAGCCATCTCTTGGTTAATTGTTCTTTAAGTTGAAAGCTTTATCTTACTCTCAAGTATTAACTTCTAGTAGATGATAATGGGTTATACTTGTACAGTGCTTTTCTACCTTCCAGGTACTCAAAGTGCTTTGACATTATTTCCATTCACCCATCCACACAGTGAGTGACCACGACCCAGCAGGAGCAAGGGTGAAGTGTCTTGCCCGAGGACACAACGAACATGACTAGGATGGCGGAAGCCGGGGATCAAACCAGAAACCCTCAGGTTGCTGGCATGGCCGGTTTACCAACCGAGGCACAACGTCCCCAGGGTAATGCTAAGAGGAAGCGAATGATACACATTGATTTAAAAAAAGAAACAGCATGATCAAGGTTTGCGTTTCAGCTTGGCAAAGCTTTACGAACATTGGCCTGCTACAATAATCTACACACCATACTGAATCAGAATGAGTTTTAAAAATTTCTAATCAAGGGAGATGTACCCACAAAAATATGGAGAAGCTGTTAATAGTGTGTTTGACAGAATAACTTTCAGAAAATACCATAGAGGTCTTCTTTCCAAGGTAATTGCTGTACATTTCAATAACATCACTTAAAACTACAGTAGTAATTTTTAGCACATTGTATTGTTTTTGGGACAATATGTCCTCTTGATCATTTCTCTTTTTAAAAAGCATTTTACATGTTAAAAAGGTGGTGTTTTTGGGTGACAGAGCAAAGATTTGAGTATCAATTTCAACAAAGAACATTGATTAAAAACAAGCCTTGGTCCAACTGTGTGTGTAATTAATATATATCCACACAGCTTTGTGTAATTAGCTTTTGTTTATGACTTTAAGTCAATTTTTGCAGGTTGTATTGGTTTACTTTATTTCTACATAAGTTCCTCAGGAAAATAAAACAACCCGAGAGAAGCAAAAGGCCCCAAAAAGGATACACCTGTTTTATAGCTCTTTGTCAGGGTTAAGTGCTTCTGTGAATTCAACGCTAACTTTTGACTGTTTGGCTTGTTAACTTCCTTTGTTGCGAGTAAACAATAGTAAACTGTAAACCGAAGGGGAGTGTTATTGCAGCTGGAACAAATTGATGCGGTAAAGTCCATTTTCAATGCAGATGCTAATTATGGATCATATACATACAGTGCATCTGGAAGGTATTCATAGCGCTTCACTTTGATCACATTGTTTTGCAGCCTTATTCCAATGGAATACATCTATTTTTGCCCGCAAAATTATACACATGACAATGTGAAAGTTTTTATTTTGCTAATTTATTAAAAAAATTCCATGTACATTTAGGTATTCACAGGTTTTGCTCACTACTTTGATGCATTTTTGGCAGCAAATATAACCCTTTGAGTACGATGCCACAAGCTTGGCACACCTATCTTTGAGCAGTTTCGCCCATTCCTCTTTGCAGTACCACTCAAGCTCCATCAGGTTGGATGTTCCAGGATGTCTCTGTACACTGCTGCATTCGTCTTAATCTAGTCAGGCAGGTGACTATGAATCCAATGGTCACTCTGTCAGAGCCACAGCATTCCTTTGTTGAAACCATCTCTGCAGCAATCCACCAATCAGGCCTGCATGGTATAATGACCAGACAGAAGCCATTTCTTAGAAAAAAGGTTTGCCAAAATGCACCTGAAAGACTCAGATCATGAGAAACAAAATCTCTGGTCTGATGAGACAAAGATTAAACTCTTCGGCGTTAATGCCAGGTTTCATGTTCGGAGGAAACAAGGCACTGTTCATCACCAGGCCAATAACTTCCCTACAGTGAAGCTTGGTGGTGGCAGCGTCATGTTGTAGGGATATTCTTCAGCAGCAGGAACTGGGATACTAGTGAGGATAGAGGGCAACATGAAAGCAGCAATGTACACCTAAGCCAACGTTTCCCATCCAACTTGATGGAGCTTGAGCGTTGCTGAAAAATGGAATGGGCGAAAACTGCCCAAATATACATGTGCCAAGCTTGTGGCATCGTATTTAAAGGTGCATCAACAAAGTATTGAACAAAGGCTGTAAATACTTACCTCCATAAGTTTTTATTTTTCATAAATTTGCAATTTAAAAAAAAAAAAAAAAAAAAAAAACTTTCAAAAAAACCTTTACAGATAGTCATTATGGGATGTAGTCTGTGGAGTTTTGAGGACAAAAATAAATTTAAAAATGTATTCCTGTTTGGAATAAGGCTTTAACATAAATTGCGGAAAAAGTGAAGCACTGTGAATGCTTTCCGGATGCACTGTACATACAATAATGTTCTACAAGCCAGTCAATTACAACCTTTACGCACCATGAGATATTTTTTTGAAGAGGCACATCATGCCTCGCAATAGGGTTTTGCTGGTGGAAAAGTGAAAAATTGTAGCCAGTGTAAAGCAGCAGACTACGAACCTGAAGCCTAAAGGAGAAGGCTTGCGTGTGCTCAAAACAGTGCAGAAGAGGCGCGTACAGTGTTTTCCATGCAAAGTATGTGATGGACGTAAATAAAGCCAACATAATAAAATAAACACTGGTGTCAAACCTTCGTTTACTTTGTGTTTTTCCTAAATTCTTAATCATCGCATTAACAGTCATGTGGTTTAAACTAAAGCGCACACCAGATGTTTTATTTTTACAGGGACAGATATTTTTGACAAACGCCAAAAAACTCAGCCTAGGCAAATCAGAGAATTTTAATGTGATCACGCCCCCTTTCATTTTTTTTAAAGCGACCCCCAGTTGAAAAACTTTGCACACTCAGATAGCTTATTAGATATTAATATAATGCAGTAAAGAGTACTGTGTGTAAGACCAAAGATCCAGCTTTACCCAGGAAGTAATGGGGAGTGATGGCAATGTCAGGGGCGGCGGTGGAGGTGCATAAATGTTGGTCAATTCCAGATCTTTAAATTTCTTCCCAATCAGGGATAGGGCTTTGTCCACTTGCTGCTGCATACCTAGTAGGGTAGATAACAAACATGAGGTTGATTTGACTGCAGTCAAACAGTAGCACTAAATTCATGAAATGTGTAATACTAGCCTATTCCCTCTTCAAAACATCATGTAATAAGTGGACATGCCGCTCAACAACTCACCTTCTATGTGACATATTTGGAACTCCTGTGTGTAAGGCAAGGCTGAGATGTAGATCTTTGCGCCTGAGGTCTGCTTCAGGAAACTCACATATCTTCCTTGCCTACCAATTAAGCGCCCAACAAGACCCTTGACACAAAAAGACAGAATAAATAATTTGGACAACAAACTCCCACTCCAATTAGACCGTTTGAAAAGGACAAAAATGTCCTTTTCAGAACTCTGTTAGGGTGTTCCAAGGAAATATTATACTGTTAAGACATGGGGATGAAACAATACTTAATTACAAGAAAGTCTGAGCTCAACAGTCCTTTTACTCACGTTACACAACATCCATCCATTTTTTACCGCTTGTTCCTTTCGACATTACCGTGTATTACCAATAATGATGAAGTTGATAAAACTACAAGATAGGGTTGCACGATTATGGCCAAAATAATAATTCAGATTATCTTTATCAAGTGAAATCATGATTAATAATTACAATTATTCATTATGTTGTGTACAACATTAGTAATGTACTTTTCCGTTTTAAACAATCAGAACTTAGCTCTAATTTCAAAATAAAACTTCAAGTAAAAATAATTCATAAATGATACAATTTAATTTGTAAAAGACTGAATGTTACAATATCAAACATCACACAGTACGATATCACGGCATTGTGGTATATGCAAAAAAAAATTAAGATAGGAATGTTTATGATCAACACTTGAACACAAATACTAATGCTAAAATGTTCTAGTCATATGTATTACTAAGTGCAAAAAATTGTGCGGGATCCTCTACATTTTGGAAAATGCATTTTGCCTAGTGGTTAAGGTGTCCGCCCTGAGAAAATGCGACCCATTGCCTCCCTGCTTGGCACTCAGCATCAAGGGTTGGAATTGGGGGTTAAATCACCATAAATGATTCCCGGGCATGGCACCGCTGCTGCCCACTGCTCCCCTCACTTCCCTGGGGTGATCAAGGGGATGGGTCAAATGCAGAGGACAAATTTCACTACACCTAGTGTGTGTGACAATCATTGGTACTTCAACTTTAACTTAAGTTTACTCAGATTTGAACTTTTAATAATGTAAATAACTCAAAAATGTACGTTTAGCTCTGCTGGCTTCATCTTTTCTGGGTGATGGCAGCTTATCAACTAGCTTCCTTGTGCAGCAGATGCTTCAGCTTGAATAAGTCTGTTTTGATTTGGAACACTCAAGACGAATGTGGCGCTCTATTACAGCCACCACAAAGGGTATGTTTTCGCCAGGGTTTGTTAGTCTGTTTGTTAACATAACAGTTATTAGGATTTGCAAAAAAATAAAAAGTAAAAAAATCTACTATAAAGTGGAAAATACTTCACTTTGCGGCGCTCCAGGCCCCCACATTGCAGTCAGTGCTGCGCAGAGGATTCTGGGAGATGCAGTTTATTTTCAGACTACTCAAAGCAAAAGTGCCAGATAAAAACTACACTTACTAAGTTTTGATTTGATAACGTCCCCGCGTTGAGATTTAAAACCACGATACCGTTTCATCCCTACAAAAGACCAACTAAAAAATACATATGGCATTAAGTCCGTTTGTAAATTGCCAACTAGTGAAAAAACAAGACCATGCACACAAAAGACACACACCTCTGCTTTCTTGGCTTGCCAGGGATTTGCACGCATGATGGTCTGCTTCACATTGCAGGGCATAAGTGTTGGTCCTTAATGTGTCACCGCAACTCAGATTATTAGTTTGGATGTGAAACACAGCTCTGCAGCTTGAGTGTTGAAAATCGTGATCTGATTAAAATTTAATTGTGCAGTTTTTGCTCAACTATATATTGACTTACAAATTATAACCGTTAAAAAATAAATTACAATATCGTTTGAGACCAAATCAACCACTAATGCAATAACACAATGCAAATATAACCTCTCAAATTCCATAAACTTGTATTTTTTTGTATATTTTAACATTGCAATTGAAATGTAAACTTTTAAATACAAAGTTGAATAAAATATATTGCGCATAAATTTTTCATGTCACTAATCACAACCATAAGTAATAAAATAGGTTCTCTGTTGAGGGTGGGAGACCCTCAAATACACATCCAACACAAAATGGCTGAAAAAAGTTATTGTGACCAAAATAATAGTGGTTATAATGGTATTTTCTAATGTGCTTTAAAAAGTTTTTTTTTTTTAACCAAACTGATTTTTCAAATAACTAAAATAAATAGTCCCACAATACTTTCTTGGCAGAGGAAATACATTTTGTTCAGTCTTTAAAAGACTCAGTTTTGTGTGTTTGCATAAGTTTATTTTCTTCCTTTCACTTTAATTAGTAAACTTTTGGAATGTGTTTTAAAGAAAGTAAATTGCATGATCAGTTATATCACTTCCAGTTTGTGAGACGTCACACGAGTTCACTTCCTGTTGAATGGAGTACGTGTCCATCCGTTTTAACTTGACACTAGAGACTGATCACCTTGTGCATGCATATCATTTCTGTTTAATGTGAACACTGTAGCTTAGTTGTTTGGACAGTTATCTCTTTATACAAGTTTAGATTGGGAAAACACAATGCCTCGTTTGTTACATGTTGGCACGTAAGTTAGCTAGCAAGCTAACGCTAGTTGATCTCCATAATTTTATTAATATGTGGTTATTAATCACGATTTTTGGATCATTTTAATTTGTGGGGCGGTATAGCTCGGTTGGTAGAGTGGCCGTGCCAGCAACTTGAGGGTTGCAGGTTCGATTCCCGCTTACGCCATCCTAGTCACTGCCGTTGTGTCCTTGAGCAAGACACTTTACCCACCTGCTCCCAGTGCCACCCACACTGGTTTAAATGTAACTTAGATATTGGGTTTCACTATGTAAAGCGCTTTGAGTCACTAGAGAAAAGCGCTATATAAATATAATTCACAATTCACTTCACTATTACGATAATACCAACAGTCAGGGGTTTTACAGCGGTTACCATTACTACCACTTATTTGTAGTACAAACGGCCATAGCTGCTAAAAATGATGAAGAGTGATCGCTCCTGTAATCCGTAACAACGCATACAAATGGCAATTACCGAAGTGAAGTAAAGTGAATTTTATTTACGTAGCGCTTTTTCTCTAGAGACCCAAAGAGCCTTACATAGTGAAACCCATTATCTACATCTTTAAATTTAAACCAGTGTGGGCGGCAAAGTGCAAGGACATAACGAAAGCGAGTAGGATGTCAAAAGCTGGAATCGAAACTGGAATCCTCTACCAAGTGAACCACGCTGCCATTATCATTTTTTAAGAGACATTTGTGACAAATGGCATCCCCCTTGAACCTGAAAGGATTCGTAAAAAAATAAATCTTTGCTTTTAAAACATTTGCACTCAAAAAGTGTGGTTTCTGCACAATCGTAATGTACAGTAGTCTACATGTGTGAGACCTGTTCTGTCTCACCTTTGGAATTTCAATCTCCCAGATAACAAGCTCTAAACTTGAAGTAGCAAGATTACTTTGACTTTCCCAGCACCCATCGTGCAGCCGCTGTCACCAGAGTCCATGCTGTTCACATCAGAGCCTGGAAAAGAGGACAAGTAGTTTTACAAAAGCATGTTTTTAAAACAAAACAATAATTTAAGAAATGCTAAGCAACGGAATACAGGCTTATTCAAATATGTGATAACATGTAAAATGTATTTGATTTTAAGATGTCATATCATCCATCCATCCATCCATTCATTTCTCACCGCTTATTCCCTTTGGGGTCGCGGGGGGCACTGGTGCCCATCTCAGCTACAATCGGGCAGAAGGCGTCGTACACCCTGGACAATTCGCCACCTCATCGCAGGGCCAACACAGATAGACAGACAACATTCACACTAACATTCATACACTAGGGCCAATTTAGTGTTGCCAATCAACCTATCTCCAGGTGCATGTCTTTGGAAGTGGGAGGAAGCCGGAGTACCCAGAGGGGGAGAACATGCAAACTCCACACAAAGATCCCGAGCCCGGGGTTGAGCCCCAGACTACTCAGGACCTTCATATTGTGAGGCAGACGCAATAACCCCTCTGCCACCGTGAAGCCCTCTTAAGATGTGGTATAATGTAAAATGTATTTGACTTTAAAAGTTCAATTAAGACGGTCTGTGGTTGTCTAACAAAATCATCTGATGACTGACTTCTCAAAACTATACTGCAGATGGCAGCAACACAAATCTTGCCACCAGCGGATGCCGGACCGCTTGGTTGCAGAAGCAGCCCCTAAGAAGTGGGGCAGTGATTAATCACACACAAGACGAAGTTGGGAACAACAAGCTGGACAAAATTGGGTTTGACACAAATTGCCAACATATTCGTGGCTATGTCACCATCTTCTTGACGACTACAATCACTGCAGATGCAGCAAATTGAACATCTCCAGTATTTTCCTCAGTTTAGAGCCTTGAAGTGCAAGTATCTGTCTACTAGTCATCTATAACATTTCTACTTGCATGGTGTCTTCATTCATCACTCCAAGCAATATTTGCAAGTTTAACATTAGCACTTAAACATTTCATACTTACAGGTACTAAACCATCAAGTTTTTGATAAGTGTTTTCATTTGTACCTGTTATCGTAAGGAAATGAAGCTAGTGCTGTTAACTTTAGCAAACACGTTTCCAAACGTCTGTTACTTACAATTGCATTCTTTTTGTACTGCTTCAGTTTCACAAATTCCTAGGCTGATTGAAAAGCTGGCTTCTGCAGCTAGTAGGTGCATGACGATGAATTCGGTTTTGTTTTATCAAGCGTTTTACTGTGGTGTTACATGCAACA